>NW_007249215.1:51388-80923 GCF_000164805.1 Carlito syrichta
GTGGCTGGGAGTGGCCACTGCACTCCAGTTTGGGTGACAGAGTGAGACTCCAACTCAAAATATAAATAAATAAAAAGAAAAACAATCAGTGAATTTAAAATATCTCAATGTAAAGTAGAAAATACTTGGTATCAATTAAAAATGAAACTAGAAGCCATAAAGAAGGACAAAATCATGAACTTCACAGCAACCTGGATGGATTTTAAGTCTATAATACTGAGCGATCTATCACAAAAACAAAGAACTGAAACTCACTTGTTCTCATTCATAAGTGGACCTTGAACAATTATAGTAATACTACAAGAAAAGAACTGGCAGTAGCAGGAATGGCCAGGGGAGCAAAGGAATGTGATATTGGCAGTAGTGGGAATCTGCTTGAGAATCAGGGTGGGATTAGTATTTGATGGAAATGCCAGGGATGGGAGAGGCACACCTCATCAACAAGGGTAACTGCATAATAAACATTTGTATGCCTAGACCTGAATTGTACCTCACATCTTTAAAATAAATAAATGAAAATATGCCTCATTGAGTGACTTGTGATGTAATGTCTTCAGGAGCAATGAGCCTCAACTGTCTATGTTAGAAACAATGGAAAGTCTAAAATGAAAATCTAACTTTCACATTAAGTAATACTTAAAGCTGGTATTTTTCACTGGTGTATTCCCACCTTTTGTTTCAATATTTAGACTTCTTTGATTAGTTCTTGTAGACCCAGTCATGTGTTGACAAATTCCCTGGGCATTTGTTTGTCTGAGAAAGATGGTTATTTCTCCCTCACTTATTGTATATTTTATGATACAACTTGTTTGTCTGACAGTTACGCTATTTGAGGAATTTGAAGATGGGGCCCCAATCCCTTCTGCTTTGTGTGGTTCCTGCTGGGTAGTCTGATATAAGTCTGATAGGTTTGACCACCAATTATTTGAGGCTTTTGTCTGTTTTCAGAATTTTTTCCTTCAATTAACTTTGTATCAAAATAGGCAAATTCATTCAAAAGTAAGTTCAAGAAAAATAATACAATGATAAGCAAAAAATACAAAAATACATACATACATTTAAACAGTAGAGAAAAATGAATGAAACCAAAAGTTTGCTTCTCTACAAATGGCCACATTTGACCCAGTCAGAAATACTTTGGCATTCTGTTTAAATTCAACATTAATTTGCAACTAAAATGAATAATTTCATGTCTAGGTATTTATATAATTAATTTTGCATATTATATGCAAGAGATTACATACAATAATGATTCTAAGGACCTGAGTCATAAAAGAGAAAAACCCCTAAACAAAACAAATGCCCATAATAAGAATGGATAAGTGCATATGGTTATGCAAGGATTATTATACCACAATCCAAAAGAGTAAAATACAGCTGTAGCATTCAATATGTTACAGGAAAAAAAATGTGAGAAAAAGCAAACAGAAATCAAAGTTCACCTATTTATTTTGATGTAGCTATATAAGTTAGTTCTCAGATGTATGTGTGTGTAAACAGACACACATACATATACATATAAAGTTAATTGCAATCATTACTTTTGTAGTAGCTAGTACCTATAGTCCCAGAAGTTGGGACATTGATGTAGGAAGATATTATCAGCCTAGGAGTTCTGGGTCAACCTTGCCAACATAGCAAGATGCCATTCTTTTTTTTTTTTTTTTTTTGAATTGGAGTCTCACTGTCACCCAGACTGGAGTGCAGTGGCCACTCCCAGCCACCGCAGCCTCGACCTGCTGGGCTCTGGCGATCCTTCCACCTCAGCCTTCCAAGTAGCCGGAATTACAGGCATGTGCTACCATGCCCGGCTGATTTTTTGATTTATTGTAGAGATGAGGTCTCGCTGCCCAGGCGGGTCTCAAACTCGCGGGCTCAGGCAATTCACTAACCTCAGCCTCCCAAAGGCACGGGATTACAGGCTGAGTCACCGAGCCCGGCTTAAGGTGCCATTCTTTAACAAAAAATATGTGATCAATAAATTTATAATACACGAGGAAAACGTTTTTACAATTTTCAGAAAGGTAAGGGTCAAGTGAGAAAAACTGATGACAGAGTACATGGGTGGATTTGGTGACTGAGTTACTGCAACATTCTGGAATTCAAGTTGGAGGCTATTATTAGTGTCCTTAAAATATTCTCAAGTTTTCTTTCTGACATTTGTAATTGGCTCTTGAAAGTTGGTATCCTATAGCATTGTGTTACTGAATATTTATGTCAATTTAAAATTAAGAGAGAGAGAGAAACAGAGAGACAAATAAACAAGGGTTTGGAATCTTTGGTCCCAAGACAAATTCTAGATAACACTACAAGTTTCAGAGTTTATAGGTTTTTTGCTAATAAAATATAATTCTATGATTCTAAATATCTGCATAATCCCTCTACTAGGAATTCAAGTAATTTTAACTGGTTCTGGCTTAATTCTAGAAATGCCACATGTAAACTCATCATGTTTTATTTGTAATGATTGTTCTCATATGGTAATAATGCCTATTAGATATTTTGTATCTTAATTATGAAGAAAAGTTTGACTCAGGGTGAAACAATAGCAATCAATTAAAAGTTGTATATCTGAGTACAGAATTCACCATTATGAGTGTGAGGGATTGGAAATGAGTTGTGTTTTGAGTTGACCATAGTTAACATGTAAAGCAACTTCTTTAATTGCAACAACTTCTGGAAAGTCATATTTCTCCACTGACTGGATGCCCACCTTGGCCTCATGAAGGCAAGAGTAGTCTTTGTGCATCACCTGCTTGTATTGTGGTCAAGAAGTAAACTGCACGAGCGGGGCCCCTCATGACATTCTGTGCACTGGTTAATTTTGCTGGGTCTCTGCTTGCTTTCAGTAAAAGCAGCACCCTATCACTCATGTTTGTCAGCCTGTTGTGTCTTGATGAGTCCTGGAAAGGAATGGAGGGAGGAAATACTAGGGTGGATATATACCCTGGGGACGGGGTGTCTCCATAGCACATGACCCTACTTCCTTGGGGTGGGGAGAGAGAGTTGAGGGCCAAGTTTATCCTCAGCCTGGTCTGACTGGCAGGAAGGGGAGGCCAGGTTAGTGAAGAGATGGATCATCTATCAGGATCTTTCCTTCTAAGGTTCTTCTTGGTCCAGAGAACTAGGACACCAGTGGGTGAGCCCTTTACAAATCTTGAGTTACCAGGCACTCTAAACAACAAGTGGATTCTACCTAAGCAGGAGGGCAGCAGCACAGGGTATGGGCTGATGTGTTGAACATAGGAAGCGCTGAGTGTGAATTCTTTTTTTTTGTAGAAAGTGGGGTCCCCAAGAAACCAGACACCTGATTCTGTCCTAGAGACCCTCCCCAGCATCTATCCATCAGCTGGATCAAATTCAGAGGCTAGAGGAAGACTATGGTTCCAGAGCTGGGCTGTCTGGGTAAGAAGTGGTGTCTTCTGAGGAGACAGGGAAGGAAACAGTGGTGGAAACAGCAGACCTTCTATGACAGATGGCAACTCACCCTCTAGGACAGATGGCAACTCACACTCTTTAGCGTTTCCATGATGGTGGGAGCTACAGTGTGACTGCTGTTATTTTCCCAGAGGAGGAGGAGGAACCATGTGCCACGAGCCCCCAACATTCCAGAATAATCTGATGCAGGCCAATTGTTTATTGACTCATGCTTTAGATGATGTTATTTCATTCACGTAGTACTGACTGTCAATTTTGTGTCTACCTTTTGTTGTTTATTTAACAAATGTTTTGTTGTTTATTTAACAAATGTTTCGTTGTTAAAATTTACTGTGAATTTATTTATCAGCACTTGCTTGAAGTTCTCAGTTCACACATTTGTTGTAGGAAGACATGCTGAGACTATGTAGTTGTGGGCCCTTTATGGAGCCCTGGGCACCCTGATGTGGAAAGGAGCCTTGAAACATGGAGAGGAGGAGGCTCAGCACAGGGAGGGAGGGGCAGCTCTATACCTTCCTCTATCAGTCTGTGTCTCCTTCTCCTCCAGATGGCCAGGACAAGCTCTCCTTGTCTACCTGGCCCAGCCCTGTGGTTCCTCAGGGAGAACACATAACTCTTGTTGTCACTCTTATCTTGGGTTTAATGGATCCAGGCTATACAAGGAAGATGGGGCCTATGTTCCTGGGGTGCAGGACAAAATATTCCTAAATAACCTTCTCATGGTTCCTGTGACCACAGCACATGCAGGATCCTACAGATGTCAGTGTCTCTACTCTAACTCCTCTTCTCTGTGGTCAGCATCCAGTGATCCCTTGGTGATTGTTGTCAGTTTAGTCGCTCTTGTTCAGGGTGGATTTTTATTGTCTTAACCTTCTAAATTTTAGAGTTTATCACAGCAGAGTCAGTCAGGGTCTAATAAGAATAGTAGGAAGTTCTCCAACTATTTTGGATAAGAGGGGATGAAATGCAGGGAACAAGCACTGTGGTAGAAGAAAAAGTGTCCCCAATTATTTTGTACATAAAAATACTACAAATCTCTAAATGTATTATGTTACATTCCAGGACAATTAAGGTTAAAGGTGAAGTAAAAGTTGTTTATCTGTTGACTTTGAGATGGAGTAAATATTCTGGAGTGTCCAGTTGGGCTCAGTGTAATCACAAGGGTCCACATAAGAGTGGGAGGAAGCAGGAGAGTGAGAGGTAGAGAAATGCATCAGGATAGAGACTCCACCAGTCACTGTGGGCTTTGAAGGTGGAAGAAGGGCCACATCAAGGAATGCAGGGGACTTCTAAGGCTGGAACAAAGGAACATACTCTCCCTCTAGAGTCTCCAGAAGGAGAACATAAGACCCTTTCATTTATACTAGTGAGACTATTTCAGATTTCTGACCTCCATAACTATAGGATAGTGTGTTGTCTCCTGCTACCATGTTGGTGACAATTTGTTACATCAGCAACTGGAAACCAATACGGATACCCATGCCAAGGACAAACTAAGAATACAAATAAGGAAAATTTGGACTACCCAGATCAGTCAGAACAGGATGCTTATGCCACAACAATTTTGGAAGAGGGGAACAGTGTTCAAGAAGCCAGATTTGAGTCTGCCTTATGGAAGCTGAGAGCATGGAGAAGGCGCCAACATGTCAGGAGATGCCCCTGAGACCCCACCAGGAACAGGTTGTGTGGACATTGGGAAGTATCATGGTGCCCACCTTACTGCTTAATTCTTACCTCCTCCCAGGGATTATAGTTTGTCCAAAAGCACATGAACCAGGCCTATAGGAGACTGGAGATGCAGCCTATGGTGGTTCCTCTTTCAGTTCTCCATAGAGAAACACACTGGCGAGAAAAGGATACAACAGCCAAAGTGATAAGGATGGGAGTGGACTCTGATGCTGTCAGAAACAGAGAAACAAGGAGAGGGAGAGAAACAGAGGAGACTATCACTGACAGGACCATAGACTCAGGAAAGAACATGGAGACACAGAGCAAAGGAGAGAGACAGGAACAGAGTATGAACCTTCTCATTCCAGGTTCCATAGTATGGAGTGAGGAGGGATGACTTCTAAACTCAAACTCTCTGTTCTTAGGAATCTACAGAAAACCTTCCCTCCTGGACCACCAATGCCCCATAGTTAAATGAGGTGGGAAGGTCATCCTGCAATGCTTCTCAGCAATTATGTTTCAGACTTTCATTCTACACAAAGATGGGTTAACTGAAGACCTTTGCCTCTGGCTGTGGAGCTCCATGATGGAGTTCCCAGGCCAACTTCTCTCTGGATCCCATGATGTCTGCTCATGCAGGGACCTACAGATGCCACGGTTTTTCCAGAAATTTTTCCTATCAATTGTCAGCTCCTAGTAACCCAGTGGACATCATGATCATATGTAAGAGTGCTCAGACATTCCCCTCAACATTTTTGGGATACAAAAAAGATGTTTTAGGATGCGGAAGTCATGGGTGGTTTTGAGGAAGGTGAGCATTGGGTTCTTATAAACAGAGACAGATTTGGTGAGGGCTATTCCAACAGAGGCAGACAGAGAAGACACAAGTACAGACCACTTGTCATAATATAAAGGATAAATTCAGTAGCAATGCAGAGACTCAGAAATGAGATTAAGAGCAAAGGGAGTCACAGACAGATACACATGTACCAGAAGCTGGGTATCCTTCCATTCTGACTTTCTTCAGAGTCCTGAAACAGATTAGAAGTTCAGTTTATGTTTCACCTCCATACTCCCTTCTCTACAAGGAGATCCCAGAGACACAAAAGCATCATAACTGAGTTAGACCCTGTAGCTTGGGAACCTGTGCTACCCACAGAGGCTGTGTCTATTCTGACTATTCTGACACTTTTTCCTTCCATGTGGTTGAGCCATAATTCCTCCCAGAATATCATGATCCCAGGTGAAAGGGAACACCAGCCCTTTTGGGGAGAGAGAGGGAGAGAGAGAGAAAGAGAGAGAGAGAGAGAGAGAGAGAGAGAGAGAGAGAGAGAGAGAGAGAGAGAGAAGCAAATTCAGAGACTGAGACACATAGAAAGAAAGAGAAGCAGAGTGGAGAGAGTGATAGAGGGGGCAGAAAAATCCCTAAAGATCAAAGTCCTGAGTGAGGTGCACAAAAAAAATTAAAATAAAGATGGAGATGTGGGGGTGAGTGACAGAGAATCCTCAAGAAAATTAGAGAAAAAGACATGGAGACTGAGACAAACAATAGATGGATGGACAGGCATATGAGAGACAGAGAGAGACAGAGAGCATTAGACCATAAATGCAGAGAGAGCAAATTCTCAATTTAAGTGTGAAGGATGGTGTACTTGTTTTTGCTTTACAGTTACATATTGTGGTAATATGTATTTACATTATAAATTCTGTCATACAAATTGCATTTCCCCTTAAAAATATCCTTAGACAATTTTCAGTTCAATAAATAATATTGAACTTAATATTGTTTGATTAAGTTTACAACTCATTTAACATTAATATAATTTAAAATTAATTCAATAATTTACTAGTTGAAATAGGTATAGAATTTTTTCTGAGTTGGAGTCTCACTCTGTTGCCCAGATTGGAGTGCAGTGGCACATTCATGGTCAGCACAGCCTTGACCTGCTGGACTCAGGCAATCCTTCTGCTTCAGCCCTCCAAGTGGCTGGAACTACAGGCATGCCCCATCATGCCCAGCTAATTATTTTATTTATTATAGAGATTAGGCCTTGCCATGATGCCCAGGCTAGTCTCAAAGCCCTGGACTCAGGCAATCCTCTTGCCTCCACCTTCCAAAGTGCTGGGATTACAGGCGTGAGCCACTGCACCCAGCTTAGAATTACATTTATGTATCATGATTTTTAATCAAATTTTTATGATTGAACATTTATTTTTTAATGATATGTAAAATGCTGTCATGCAACATATTATTTTACAGACATCCATTATTATTTAAAAATAAGTATAGAATTATATTTTATGTATGCATCACAATTTTTAATTGTTATTATTGGACTTTTAAAAATAATGTGTAAAATGCTGTCATGTAACATTATTTTGCTCAGGTCGCTGGGCACTCCGGCGGGAGGGGCGGGGCGGGGGGCGGTCCCAGCAGGCGGTGCCCTCCGGCTTCCCCTCCCTCGCTCTCTTCCAGCTCCTCCTGCTACTCCTGCTGCAGCTGAGGCTCCGCTCTCCAAGCATCCCAGCGGGCAGGTCGCGGGCTCCACGGCTGCCCACAGTGGTAGCAGCTCCGCACCCCGCCGCCCAGCGTTTCGGCGGGGAAGGGGAGCAGCGCGCGGCGTGGGCGGGGCGGCGGTCCCGAGAGCAGAAGCCAAGGCGTGGCCGCGCTAGCCCTGTGCTGCGCCTCCCCCCACCCCCGCAACCCTGGCAACCCTCTGGCAGGACGGCCTAGTCCCTGAGGGAGCCGAGCCAGAGCTGCCGGCGCGGTCGGCGGCCCTTCGAGGAGCCGGAGCGCGACGTGGAAGGGCGAGCCGCGAGGACGCTGCCGGCTGGAGCCCGCCGCCCAGACTGGCTTGGACCCCGAACCGCCCCAGCTGGCGCCATCTTGGAGCTCGTGGCCGCTGCGACGGGTGAGCGGGGCCTAGGGCGGTGGGCGGGTCGCGGCGCGGGAACTTCTCAGGGCTCGCGGGGAGGTGGGCGGGGGCGCGAAGGGTGCGAGCCATTGAGTAGCGTCCCCGCCTGATTAGGCGGGTCGGCCCGACTTGGAGCTCGATCTCCGCAGGGATTGGGCTCTCTCAGAGGCGCTACCCGTGGCGCTCACCCGCCCGGCTCCTCGCTGACGGCGCAGGACACAGACTCCTACCAACCCTGAACTCCGGTGCGGGCATGGCCGCGCCGCGTGTGAGGGGCTCCTGGGTGCGAACATGGGGCCCTGGGCGGCAAGGCTGGAACTCCAGACCCGGAGAAGCCTGGGCTGGTTGGGAGGGGGCATGGCAGGCGTAGGTCCCGCCCTGGAGTGGGTGATGGTCCATCGTGGGTGGCGCCCCCAGAGCGGACCAAGCGGTGTCCAGCCATGGTCACTGAGCCCTCGTCACCGGGATGCCCGGCTCTTCTTTCAAGGATCCGGGCTACTTCCTGGGGTGCCTCCCTGTGGGGAGCACCAGGGGCAACTCCAGACCCGGGTTGGAGCAAGGATGGAGTGGCATCAGGGGCAGGCTGCCAGGCAACTCTGGCCCCAGTGTCCCTATGAGCTTGCAGCCCTTGGCTGGGTTTGCATTAGCCGCCATGGGGCTGGTGCTGGACCTCCAGCGCGGCCTCTCCCCAGGGAAGCGCAGGCATCAGTCTGGGAGGGGCAAAGGGCCAGGGAGACTTGGGTGCTGCTAGGGTGGGCTTCCTGCATGCTCTGTGCCCCCATCTACCCCTTGCCAATCTTCTGGATGGCCTGGGGCACACTGTGGTTTGGACTGGGGGGACTAGAAAGCCTTGTGTGTTGGGGGTCGTTGGCTGGTCAGCTGCTTCAGGACAGTCTTCCTGGGAGGTCCAGGAGGCAGTGATGGGGGAGGAGTTGGCCCTGGCTCCAGAAGAAGGGTGGTTCTGGGGACTGGTGTTTCCCTGCCCCAGGGGAGGCTGCCTAGGCTGTGGCCCGGGACAGAGGGCCCTGGTGGTGCCCTGCTTGTGGGTGCTGGCTCTGGCCAGCATCAGTGGCCTTGGTGGCTTTTTGGAGGAGTAGAGTTGTGAGTGCGGGTGATCACTGGTGTGGGTGAGCCTTGTGGCGTAGGTGTGCCAGACCCCTGTCTTGTTTATAGGAGGGAGCCAGCCGAATTCTGACCTGGTGTCCTCCTCTGCCTCTCTATGTGCCACTCCTGGCTCTCAGGGGTCTCTGAGACACCATCGTTTAGTCCCCTCCACAGCAGTCATGGGTGTCCTGGTGCTGGTGTTGCAGGGACCAAGCCCCTTCCCCATGTGGGACCCTAACAAAAAGCCCAGGGCTGCCCCAGGGTGAAGTCCTCAGCAGTTCAGGGAGGAACTGGGCAGGATGCACATCCCTCTTTTCATAGAAAACAGTGACACACATTGGTTGGCAAATGCCTCACAATAGTAGTCTAGGGGATGGTTTTCTTTTTTCCTTCAAAATCACCCCGGAGAACAAGTAAAGCTTGGGCTCAGGAAGATTCTTAGAGGCCAGGCATCCTGCCTGCCAGGGAAATCCTCGGTGTTGCATCCAGGCAGTGGCTTTGGCAGGGGGCTCTGGGATTTTGATCCAGAAACTCCCAGGCTCTGTGTCCACCTGGCATGGTTGAGCTGCAGCCAAGTCTAGGCGATCATTTTAAGTGAACTATCAAGAAACAAAACAAGGAATATTGCATGTTCTCACTCATAAGCAAGCCCTAGTCATCACACATATCAGCACAAAGATGAGAACAACTGACACTGGACACTGCAAATGCAGGGAGGTGGGATGAGAAGCACATGACCACCCATTGGGTACCATACCCACTGCTGGGGGTAGAGAGGGCAACCTATAAGCCCAAACCTCATCTGCATGCAATTTACTTACATAGCAAGTCCTTACATGTACCCCATAACTCCAAAAGAAAAAGAAAAAGAAAGGCAAGTGACAGGAAGTAGAGACAGGAAAATCCTCACCTCTCATGATGAAAAAGAAAGTGCAAAAAAGAATTTTTCCCATTATATGTCAATTGAGAATAAACTGGATTTGTGACACACAGACACACAATTTACTCGATCCAAAAGACAGCTGCCCATTTATACTTAGACCCAAGCTGCCTTGGATGTGATCTTTCTTGGACCTTTGTTATAAGTAGGTTTATATACTTTATTTTCTGATCTCTGTATTTCCCAACTTAAAGACTGCTCTCCTGATGCCATTTGAAACAGTCAACTTGGGAAGAGGGAAGTGCCCTTTATCTGATCTTTGCAACTGAGTTGTCAGGTCTGGATGTGGTGACATAACAATGTTTGTGAGAAAAGTCCTGAATGACAATTTTATCTCTAAAAGTTTGCTACAGAAGAATTAACTTTCCCAACCCAGTTAGTCCCCAGATTTAACCTGCAAAGTCATAGCTATATTCCTCTCTATCTCTGCTTCTAAAACTGGCTTGTCTTCCTTCACCTCTCTTCTGTTAAAACAAACAAACCAAAAACAAACCACCAAGAATCACTTCTTGGGAGGCAGCCAGATTTCTCACTTGAAGTGTTGCCTTGCAAGAAAGTAGAATCATGCAAATAGGTCGCCTCATGAGAAGGTAGAACCAGCGAGAAGGTAGTGCCATGGTGGCACATTGTCAGAGCCACTGCTCCCCCCCGGATCCAGGCTCCCTGCAAGAAGGTAGAGCCTTGCGAGAAGGTAGCATTCGAGGAGGCAGGGCCATGGTGGCTGCTGTCTCACAGTGTATGAGCTGGACCCCCCACATGGCAGAGCCTCACAAGAAGGTACAGACATGATGGTCACAGGGCCCCTGTGTGCCTGAGCTGGACCGGAGTCCCCAGCACCATAGCTGGGGCCCCAGTGAGAAGGTAAGTCCTTGCAAGAAGGTAGCCTCCCAATAAGGTAAGGTCATGGTGGCCACCAGCCATGCAGGGTGTGTAGCTGGCCCCCTGTGAAGTGGAGCCTCATGAGAAGGTAGAGCCATGGCAGCTGCTGGGCACCTCAGACACCCACCCATGCTTTCAGGTGCTGTGGAAGTCCTGATGACTGAGGAGGGAAATTTAGGTAGGCTGCTCCTGGACATTTATTCTCTACAAGAAGTGTTATCCAGGCTGGTCTTGAATTACTGGGCTCAAGCAATTCTCCTGCCTCAGCCTTTCAAAATTCTGGCATTACAGGTATGAACTACCACACCAAGCAGTGATTAACATTCAAATTGGGAGATTTTGAGTACATCAGATGACCCTCCATCATGTTAATGGTGGACCTAATCTAATCAGTTGAAGACCTTAAGAGAAAAAAGACTGACATCTCCACAGGAAGGGATAATTTTGCCAGCTGATTGCCTTTGGATTCAAGCAGCAACACTGCTTTTTCCCTGGGTCTCCAACATGCTGCCTACACTGAATATTTTGGACTTGACAGCCCCCATAGTCACATACCCTCTGATGGAAACCCTCTAATGGATGCCCTCTGATGGATGACTTGGGATGGATATTCTCTTATTGAAATCCCCGAATGGATGCCTCTGATTGATGCCCTCTGATGGATATCCACTGATGGATGCCCTCTAATGAATGCGCTCTTCTGGATGGCCTGTAATAAATATCCTCTGATAAATACTTGCTGATGGATGCCCTCTGAAGACTGCTATCTGATATATGCCCTCTGTTATATGTCATCTAATGGATGTCTTCTGATACCTGCTTATGAATGCCCTCTGATGGATTCCCTCCTATGTTCTTTTATGGAAGCCTTCTGATGAACACCCTCTGATGGATGCCCTCTGATGGAAGTCCTCTGATGGATGCCCTCTGAAAGATGCCCTTTGAAGGCTGCCTTTTGATGGATGTCCTCTGATAGATGCACTCTGATAGATGTCCTCTGATGGATATCCTGTGATGAATGTCCTCTGATAGATGCCTTCCGAAGGCTGCCCTCTGATAGATGTCCTCTGATTGATATACTCTGATAGATGCCCTCTGACGGATGCCCTCTGAAGGATGCCTTCTGAAGGCTGCCATCTGATAGATGTTCTCTGATAGATGTCCTCTAATGGATGCACTCCTATTAGTACCCTCTCATTGGTGCATTTTTATCTGTACCTTCTGATCAGTACCTTCTTATAGATGTCCTGTGCTCTATACCCTCTGATTGATGCCCTCTTATGGATGCACTCTGATTGATGCCCTCTGATCTCTCCCTTCTGATCAACACCCACCAGTGGGTGTCTTCTGATTAATGCCATCTGAGGGATGCCTTCTCGTCAATATCCTCTGATCAATGCCCTCTGATGGATTCCCACTGATAAATATCCTCTGATAGATGACCTCTGTTCAATACCTTCTGATATATATTCTCTGATGGAATCCTTCTGATGAATACCCTCTGATGGATGCCTTCTGAAGGATGCTCTCTGATTGATGCCCTCTGATGGATGCCCTCCGATGAATATCCTTTGGTGGATATTCTCTAATGGATATACTCTGATAGATGCCTTCTGAAAGATACTCTCTGGAGGCTGCCCTCTGATAGGTGTTCTCTCATGAATGCCCTCAGATGGATACTCTGATGAATGTCCTCTGACAGATATTCTTTGATTGATGCTCCCTGATTAATGCTCTCTGACAGATATCCTTTGATGGGTGTCCTCTTAGGAAAGCCTCGGGTTGATATTCTCTGATAGATGTCCAGTGATAGATGGCTTCTGAAGGCTGCTTTGTAATAGATGCATCTGATCGACAGACTCTGATGGATGCCCTCTGATGGATTCTCTCTGATGTATGCCTTCTACTAGATATCCTTTAATGGGTGTCCTCTGAGGATAGCTTCTGATAGATGTGCTCTGATGGATGCCTTCTGAAGTCTGCCTTCTGAGAGATACACTTGACAGGGCCTATGATGCCCTCTGATGGTTACTCTGATGAATGTCCTCTGAAAGGTATCTTCTGATGGATGTTCTCTGAAGATAACTTTTTCTTTGAGTCAGAGTCACACTTTGTCAACAAGGCTGGAGTGCAGAGTGCAGTGGCATGCTCACTGCACAGGCCATCACAGCCCTGGCCTTCTAGGCTCAGGTGATCTTTCCACCTCAGCCTTCCAAGTAGCTTGAACCATAGGCACATGCCGATGCTCCTGGAAAATTTTTTGATTTATTGTAGACATGAAGTCACACCAATAAATCAAAAGACTGGTCTTGAACCCCTGGACTCAGGCACTCCTCTTGCCTCTTCCTCCCAAAGTGCTGGGATTATAGGTATGAGCCACTGTGCCTGGCTTGAGGATACACTCTAATAGATGTCTTTTTATGGATACCTTCTGACAGATGCCCTCTGATGGATGTTCTCTGATGGACGGCCTCTGATGGATGTACTCTGATAGATGTTGTCCTTTGTACTCTGCCCTCAAAGGTACCCTTTGATTGATATAAACTGATAGATACTCTCTGATAATGGCCTCTGACAGATATTCTTTAATGGGCATCCTCTGAGCATAACTTCTTATAAATGCCCTCTGATGGATGCCATCTGATAGATGTCTTCTGATGACTGCCCTCTGATACATATCCTTTGATAGGTGTCCTCTGAGGATAGCTTCTGATAGATACCCTCTGAAGGATGTCCTTTGTGGATACTCTCTGAAAGCTGCCCTCTGATAGATGTACTCTGATGGACACCCTCTGATGGTTGCACTCAGAAGAATGCTCTCTGACATTTCCTTTGATTGGTGTCCTCTGTGTATACCTTCTTATGGATTTCCTCTGATAGATGCCCTCTGAGAGATGTCCTCTAAAGGATGCCCTCTGATGGATACTTTCTGATGAATATTCCCTGATGAATCCCTTCTGTCAGGTATTCTCTGATGGGTTTCCTCTGAGTATTGCTTCTGATAGATGCTCTCTTATGGATGCCCTCTCATGGATATCCTCTGATGGATGCTCTCTGATTGATACCTTCTGATAGATGCCCTTTAATTAATATCCTCTAGTGGATGGTCACTGAAGGATGTTCTCTGATGGATGAATGTCCTGTTATAGATAGATACCCCCTGATGGATATCCTCTGATGGTCTGATGGATGCCCTCTGAAGGCTGTGGTATAATAGATATCCTCTGATATACTGTGATGGATGCCGTCTGATAGATGTGCTTTGATAGATGTCCTCTGATGGATATCCTGTGCTGGATGATCTCTGACAGATACACTCTGATGGATATTCTGTGATGGATGCCCTCTGATAGATGCCCTTTTATAGATGCCCTCTGGAGGCTGCCCTCTGATAGATGTCCTCTGATCGATATACTCTGATAGATGTCCTCTGATGGATGTCCTCCTATTAATACCTTCTCATTGATGCACCTTGATCTATACTCTCTGATCAATACCTTTTTATATATTTCCTGTGATCTATACCCTCTGATTGATGTTCTCCGATGGATGTCTTCTGATCAATACTGTCTGAGGGATGCCCTCTGATCAATATCCTGTGATCAGTGCCCTCTGATGGCTGCCCACTGATAAATACCCTCTGATGAATGCCCTCTGTTCAGTACCTTCTGATAGATGTCCTCTAATGGATGCCTTTTGATGAATACTCTAATGTATGCCTTCTAATAGATATCCTTGGGTGTCCTCTGAGGATAGCTCCTGATAGTTGTGCTCTTATGGATGTCTCAGCTTTCACCTCTGAGAGATGCCCTTGATGTCCTATGATGGAAGATGCCCTCTGATGGATACTCTCTGATGAATGTCCTCTGACAGATATCCTCTGGTGGGTGTTCTCTGAGGGTAGTTTTTTTTTTTTTTTAAGAGTTGCACTCTGTCAATAAGACTGGAGTACAGAGAGCAGTGGCATGCTCACGGCCACCACAGCCTTAACCTGCTGAATCAGGTGATCCTTCCACCTCAGCCTTCCAAGTAGTTGGAACCATAGGGGCACATGCCACCACTCCTGGCAACTTTTTTGATTTATTGTAGAGACAAAGTCTCACCAAATTGCCCAGGCTGGTCTTGAACCCCTGGACTCAGGCACTCCTCTTGCCTCTGTTTCCCTAAGTGCTATGATTACAGGTGTGAGCCACTGTACCCAGCTTGAAGATAGCCTCTAATAGATGCCTTTTTATGGATGCCTTCTGTTAGATGTCCTGTGATGGATGTTCTCTGATGGATGCACTCTAATAGATGTTTCCCTCTGGTGTCCACCCTCTGATAGATGCCCTTTGATTGATATCCTCTGATAATGGCCTCTGACAGATATCCTTTGATGGGTGTAGCTATCTGAGAATAGCTTCTGATAGATGTGCTCTGACAGATGCTTTCTTTTTTTTTTTTGAGTTGGAGTCTCACTCTGTCGCCCAGACTGGAGTGCAATGGCTGCTCCTGGCCACCGCAGCCTCGCCTGCTGGGCTCCGGCGATCCTTCCACCTCATCCTTCCGAGTAGCCGGAATTACATGCATGCGCTACCACACCCGGCTGATTTTTTGATTTATTGTAGAGATGAGGTCTCGCTGCCCAGGCGGATCTCGAACCCGCGGGCTCAGGCAATCCACTCACCTCAGCCTCCCAAAGGCGCGGGATTACAGGCTGAGCCACCGAGCCCAGCTGACAGATGCTTTCTGAAGGCTGCCCTATGTTAGATGCCCTTGATAGATGTCCTATGATAGATGATGCCCTCTGATGGATACGCTCTGGCAAATGTCCTCTGACAGATATCCTCTGATGGCTGTCCTCTGAGGAAAACTTATTTTTGAGTTGAAGTCTGCCTCCCAAAGTGCTGGGATTACAGGTGTGAACCTCTGTGCCCGGCTTGAGGATACCTTCTAATAGATGCCTTTTTATGGATGCCTTCTGATAGATGCCCTCTGATGGATGTTCTCTGATAGATGCCCTCTTATGGATGCCACCTGATGGATATCGTCTGATGGATGTCCTCTGATGGACTTACTCTGATAGATGTTGTCCTCTGAAGTCTGCCTCTGAAAGATGACCTTTGATTGATATACACTGATGAATACTCTGGTAATGGCCCCTGACAGATATCCTTTGATGGGTATCCTCTGAGGAATGCTTCCTGTAAATGCCCTCTGATAGATGTCCTCTGATGAATGCCCTCTGATAAATATCCTTTGGTAGGTGTCCTCTGAAGATAGCTTCTGATAGATGCCCTCTGATGGATGTTCTTTGTGGTTGTCCTCTGAAAGCTGCCCTCTGATAGATGTCCTCTGATGAATGACCTCTGGTGGATACTTTCTGATGAATGTTCTCTGACAGATATCCTTTGATTGGTGTCCACTGTGGATAACTTCTGATAGATGCACTCTGCTAGATACCTTCTGATGGATGTCTTCTGATAGATGCCCTCTGATAGGAGTCCTCTAAAGGATGTCCCTGATGGATACTTTCTGATGAATATTCTATGATGAATGTCTTCTGACAGGTATTTTCTGATGGGTGTTCTCTGAGAATAGCTTCTGGTGTATGCCCTTGGATGCCCTCTGATGGTTACCCTCTGATGGATGCTCTCTGATTGATACCTTCTGATAGATGCCCTCTAATGGATATCCTTTGATGGATGCTTACTGATGGATGTCCTCTGTTGGAAGTCTTCTGACAGATGCTCTCTGATGAATACTCTCTGATGAATACCCTCTGTTCAATAATTTCTGAAAGATGTTCTCTGATGGAAGCCTTCTGATAAACACCCTCTGATGGACGCCCTCTGATGGATGCCCTCTGAAGGCTGCACTCTGATGTATGTTCTCTGGTGGATATTCTCTGATGGATGTCCTCTAATGGATGCCCTCTGATGGATGCCCTTTGATGGATACTCTCTGATGAATGCCTTCTGACCTGCATTCTTTGATATATGTCCTCTGAGGATACCTTCTGATAGATGCCCTCTGATGGATGCCCTCTGATGTATGTTGTCTAATGGATGCCCTCTGACAGATATCCTCTGAAGGATGTCCTTTGATGGGTATTTTCTGATTAATGCCCTCTGATTGATACCCTTTGATACATGCCCTCTGAGGATAGCTTCTGAGAGATGCCATCTGTTTAATACCTTCTGACAGATGCTCTCTGATGGATGCCTTCTGATGAATTCCCTCTGATAGATGCTCTATTCTGGATGCCCTCTGATGGATGCCTTCTTATAGATGCCCTGATTTTGATATACTCTGATATCTGCCCTCTGATGGATATTCTTTGATGGATGTCCTCTGATGGATGCCCAGTGATAGGTACCCCCCTGAAGGCAAACTTTTGAATGAAATACTCTGATAGAGGTCCTCTGATGAATGCTGTCTGATATCCTTAGATGAGTGTCCTCTGAGGATAGCTTCTGATAAATGGCCTCTGATGGATGCCTTCTGATAGATGCCATCTGATTGATGTCCTCTGATGGATAGCCTCTGATAGGTTCTCTCTGATAGATGCCCTGATTTCAATATACTCTGATGTGTGCTCTAAGATGGATATTCTCCAGTGGATGTCCTCTGATGGATATCCTCTGAAGTCCACCCTCAAAAAAACACACAAAACCATCCAGAGAGAGTTGATAAACATCAAACTTTAGAGTTTTTTCATGTGGTTACCTTAGATAGCAGACTCAGTAAGCAGGAATGCTGCCTTCCAAGACAAAATTATATCAAATATTTTTCAGCTTCCTGAAGTCAGCATCATGAGAGTGTACAATATCTATTGCCTTGCAATTCTCTGCCATACTGTTAAGCATAGTTTTGGTTGTTGTTATGTATAATTCCACTTCCAGGTACCATTTTCTGTATTAGCTTGGTTATTATAATATAGGGACCCTCAAACATAGTGACTTTTAAGAATGAAGTTCACTACTTTCCCATATGACAGTCTAGAGCTCACAAGATGGCTCTACCACTGATAACACATGGTCTTCTAAGTTGTTGCAGTTGTCAGCATTTCTCAGCCAACAGAAAAGGATAAAGTGATAATACAAGGCAAACAGGTGCTCTTTAAGGGTTAATCTAGAAATTACACACATGTCTCCTCATATCCTATTGGCTTAAGCTTATTTACATGGTCACACCTAGATAACAAATTTGTCTTGTAAGTGGTGACTTCCTGCTTTGCTGAAATTGACTGGAGAGGGTCATATTACTAAAAATGAGAAAAGGAATGGTTAATGAAATAATTGGTCCCTGCAAGAAAAGGATTTCCAAATCCTTGCTCACTGTTATTCAGTTGTTCTGATTATATGAGTAAACAGGTTTCTAGGTGTCTGCAAAGCAAGGTTTGCAATGTGAAATAACAAATATAGACACAAAGACTTATCTTTGATGAGTTTACATAGATTATAGCCCTCATACACTGGGCATTCCCACTTCAGCCTCACATTCACCATTACATTGCACATCTCATAAGAAGGAGGAAAAAAGAAGCTTGATAATATAGAAATTTATTGTCTTTATCTTGTAATGTTTATACTTCAAGGTTTTTAAAAATCTTTATGTTGAATTTCTTAGAATTCTGTGTCACACATCACCCAGACACGAGTCACAGCACAGTCTCCAGATGGATCTAGGCCTCGCCAACCTTTTTAGCTGAGTTTATTATCCTCCTCAAGTTCGAGAGATACCAGTCACTGACTCACAGGAATATGATTTAGTTATAACACAGTTACACAAACATACTATATAGCATTATAAGATAAAATGAAAGGCAAGCCTCCCACTGATAATAGTAACCGCCCCCAAACCAATGGCCAGTGTACCATTTGAGTCATTTTAAGGCTACTTCAACACATTCTGTGTCCAGGATTACAATTCCATGCACGTCTTCTGATCAGTAATAAGCTTATTTTTCAAGTTTTCACTACTAGGAAGTCTTGGATCAAAGGTAGAATAAGGGCTCACAAAAGGGCTATCACCTATTTTAAATTAAGTATAATGCTATTATGCATCAGATGCATGTGAATTTAACAGCAGTGAGTCTGCCATCAAGAAACTATAATTTTTGCTTCTACTAAGCAAATCCCATTCCTGGACCTGCAAGAGAATGATACAAACAACAGGAAATTATGACTAGATCAAGATGCCGTATCTGAGCGGCTCTACCTACATCAGAATTGTCTCCGGCTGACAACCTCATTGGCCTTTCTTCAAACTCTTATGAGTGACTTTCTAATTCTCATCAGTAGATTTCTCATGTGCTATAAATCTAAGGGAAGAGTGGAGTGTCTTGGCAATAACTTTTTAGATTTCTTTAATGGAAACCACCTCAATACTAATTAAAGAAATTTGATTGGTCTTGACTTCTTATTTTCTTTAATGAATCCTTGTTCAGGAAAAGGAAAACACACACCAGAACACCAAATACTATCAACATAATTATTTGTATCACATGGGTTGATAAACATACAATGTTCCCCATCAACACCCACAAGAGATATTTCCATCTGGTCAGCATCATTTCTCTGAATGCCAGAAGTAGCCTTAGAATCATTTTTTATGCAAAATTTCAAGAAATTGTCATCAATTGAAGTTGCTCCTCAGAGTAAAACCTATTCATGTTTCCTGGACTCTCTCCCAAATACTTACTCTTCACCCCAAGAGGAGAGGAAGAACCTAATTGCAGATAAAGCAGGCATGCTTGTTTCAGCCCCTGGATCTTGTATTCCTTTCCATCTTTCAACACACTGAGAGCTTATTTCCTTCCTTGTGGAGAAAGAGACATCTACAGGCAGTTCTGGGCCTGGGGTATTCCCACTGGGCCGGGGTCCCTGTGCTTTACAGCTGCAGCTCATTCAGTACATCAAGCACTGACTCCAGCAGCAGCAGAACAAGCTTTGATTTCCTACCCTTCAATACTCATTATCAAGTAGTAAGAATGCTCGTATACTACTGTCCATAAGAAAATTGCTCAAAAGTTGACTAAACACTTTTAGGGCTTGTTAAAAAAAAAAAAAAAGTTGTGGAGAGGAAATGGTTGAACTACTAAAATAGTATAGCAAATTTAAAATGTCACTTAGACTTCTTTCTAAAGTGTTTCTTGTGTCCTTGACTATGTTCCCACTAACACTTTTCAAGTGCTTAGGAAATACTGTTTTTTAATCAGGTGAAATTTACTTGACATAAAATTAACTATTTTAAAGTGAACAATTTGGGGTTATTTGCTACATTCACAATCTACTTAGTTCCAAAACATTCTCATTACTCAAAAAGAAAACCTCCTACCCATTAAGCATCTGCTTCCCTGACCCCAGCCTCTGTCAACCACATATCTGCCTTCTAGCTCTAAAGATATTTTTCTTCATTCTTTCTTTTCTTCCTATTGCATATGAATGGAATCATTATGTAGCCTTTGTGTTACAACACAACATTTAGCCTGATATTTTCAAAATTCATCCACATTTTAACATGTATCAGTACTTCATTCCTTTTATGACTGAAAAACATTCCATTGTATGTATATACCACAATTTGGCTATCTATTCATCTATTTATGAGCATTTTGGCTGTTTACACCTTTTACCTATTGTAAATAGTGCTTCCACAAACACGCATGTACATGTATTTGTTGAATTTGTTTTTATTTCTTTTGCATATATACCTAAAAGCAGAGTTTCTGGGTCATATGGTAATTCTATGTTCAACTTTATAAATAAGACATTTCTTTTTAATTTTCCAATATTATAATTTTTATGTTTTTTATTTTTTTATTTTAATATTGTGGGGTACAAGTCAGGATTGTGTAAGTGGTTTAGGTACAAGTGAAGTTTTGGGCCTCCCGCTGGACCTCACTTCACCTGGATTAGGACCAGGTACCTTTATTTATGTTGTGTGTCCCCACAACCCTCGGCAGTGTCCTGCTACTGCCAATCCATTTGTTGTTGTATTTTTAAGTTCTTTTTTCTCTTTTTCTACTGGAGCTGTCCATCCTTTAAATCGAGTGGTTCAGAAGACACCATACCAGTCCTGGCAAGGGTTATTTGGGATGAATAAAGTTATGCCACTCATAACACAAGGGGCCACTCCCCCCCCATATTTTTTGATGCATCTCAGTCCATGTTCAGTGGTATCAGGACAAAGGTATTTGTCAATCATAGATAATTTTCTTTGGTCATGAAGACTTTCACATGACAGAACACAGCAGGCATAAATTTAATAGTTATTGGGGAATTAACTTTAGTGATATTAATAATAAACCATCTTTTGTTTTTATTTATTACTATGGTTAAAATTGGTAGTACCTTCAAGATAAACAGAGGTTCCATTTTTACTCAAGATTGAAAATACCCTTGCAAATACGTTTACCAATAAAGGCTATAAACATACATATAATAAGAAATGCAATTGATAGTGCTATGAGAAAAGTTACAAAGGTATACATTAGGTTTTCTTGGATTTAGTTTCAGTGGTTCAGTTTGAGAGACTTCTCATTTAATGGGAGTGTACCATAACCTCCTTTGGTGATTTTTTTGACGTGGGTATGATGTGTCCACCCTTTTCAACACTCCATATGGCCATCTCAGTTGTCAGAAGCACTTGATAGGGACCTTCCCAACTTGGTTGGAACTTAGTTTCCTTCCAGTACATGATCAGGACTCAATCTCCAGGTTGGAACTGGTGAACTGTAAACTCAAGAGGAGGGGTTTGAGAAAGGAGTCCTTTCAATCTAAGAGAGGTAAGGTAGAGGAAATAGCCAAAATATATTCTTTTAAAAATTGTTTTTTCTTTTTTTGGGGGGCAAGTTGGGGTCTCACTCTTCCCCAGACTGGAGTGCAGTGGCTTGCTCCCAGCCACTGCAGTTTCGACCTGCTGGGCTCAAGCGATCCTCCCACCTCAGGCTTCCAAGTAGCTGGAACTACAGGTGTGCACTACTGCACCTGACTATTTTTAAATTTATTTATTGTAGAGACGTGTCTCACCAAGTTGTCTGGGCAGGTCTTGAACCTGTGAGCTCAGGCAAGCCGCTTGCCTTGACCTCCCAAAGTGATGGGATTAGAGACTGAGTCATCAAGCCTGGCCCCAAATTGGTTTTTCTAAAGAAGGACTAGGACAGGAGTGGTAATTACGGCTTGCTGTAAGTTTTCTAGATTCCATAATTCTTCCTCAGTTCATTCAAGAAAGTTTGGGGCCTCTTTTAATAGTTTAGAATGTCACCTGAGCAACTTGGTGAGACCTCATCTCTACAAGAAATCAAAAATTAGCGGGGCGTGGTAGCGCACACCTGTAGCTCCAGCTGCTTGGAAGACTGAGGCGGAAGGATAGCTGGAACCCAGCAGGTTGAGGTTGTGGTGGCCGGGAGCAGCCACTGCACTCCAGTCTGGGCGACAGAGTGAGACTCCAACTCAAAAAAAAAAAAAGTTTAGAATGTAAGCCTCTAGTTTTAGTTGCATAAGATTTAATCCACAATTTACAATACCATATTAAGCCCCCAAACTTTTTAAGTTTCCTTTTTGTGTTGGGCCTAGGATAATTGATTATTTCCGTTATTCTCTCAGGGTTGATTCTTTGTTTGCGTGTACTAACCTAATGTCCATGATATTTAACTTTGTGGAACAAAAAACTTTGTAAAAAAAAATAGTTACTTTTGGAAATTTTAGTCCCTGCTCTCCTAGAAAGTTAAGCAAATTCGTGGTTGTATCAGAGACTTGGACTTTATTTACTCCTGAAATTAGGAGATTGTCCACATATTGGAAGAGGCTAGTGTCAGGCAAAAGTAGAAACCCTTCCAGAACAGTTTCCAGAATTTGACAAAATAAAGAGGGAGATTCAGTGAAAACTTGAGGTATCACAGTTCAGCAATATTGCTGCTTTTTCCCCATTTATAGGATTTTTCCATTCAAAGGCAAAGAGGTCTCTATTTTCAGGGTCTAGTGGGCCAACCTAGAAAGTATCCTTAAGATCTACTACACTAAACTGTTTATGTTCATGAGGAATCTTACTTAGGAGAGTATAGAGATTTGAAACCACAGTATGTCAGGTCTGAACTATTTAGTTCATTACCTGTAAATCTTGCACTAGATGATATGATCCATCAGGCTTCTTTACTGGAAGCATAGGAGTATTATATGGTGATATGCATGGTTCCAAAAGCTCCCATCCCTAAGAAGGCCTTCAATTACTGGTGGAGTCCTTTCCTTCCTTCCATAGGAATAAGATATTGTTTCCTGTATATGACTTTATCAGGCTGTTTTAAATAAATCTGAATTGGAGTAATATGTAATCCCCCTCTGATTTTTTCTTTACCCATACTTCTGGGTTAATTCTCTACTCCTCTTCCTTCATGAGGTATGCTATTCTTTCTATGAATCGGCCTTGTTCTGGTCCTACATTAAGATTTATTGGAATAGTTAGGTCCATACCTAAAAGGTTGATTACAGCCTCCAGGACAAATAAAAATAATCCAATCCATGTTTGAGTCTCAGTTTTTATAGGCATGGGTTCAAATTTGGGCACTAAAAATCCTTCCCCTTTTACTCCAGAAACTTGAAGCTTTTCCTGTAAGAAATGGACATTTTGAGGTTTAAAGAATAGGGAGGAGCATGCCACTCCAGTATCTCCAAGGAAGGTGATGTCTTTTTTCATTGGGCCCTACCTTCAGATTTATTCAGGGTTCCTGGTGGAGTCTAGAAAAGGAAATCTCTGACCCCCTAATTTTGCATCTAGGGCTCTGAGGGAGGTTATTTCTTCCTCCTTCCTCAATTCGGAGCAGTATCTTTTAAAGTGCCCTGGTTTCTTCCAGTGCACATTCAGCCCCCTTTGGACTAAAATTCCCTGTCTTGTTCCCCTTACGGTTACTTTTTCTCTAATTTACCATCTCTGGTCTTTGGAGGCCATCTATGGGGGCCTTCCATTCCTTAAATTCTGAATCACGTTTTCGACAGTGCTTACCATAATTCGAAATTTCTGCCTCTGCTTTTCTTCCTCTTGCCTAACAAACACTTTTTGTGCTTCCCTTAATAGCTCTTCAATGGGTCTCTTATCCCATCTCTCTAGCTTTTGCACCTTTTTAGCAATGTTAGGCTAGCTTCTAGTAACAAAGTTTACTTTCAACAATCCTTGTCCTACAAGGTATTCTGGATCCATTACAGAATATTTTCTCATCTGGTCCCTGAGTCATTGTAAAAAGGCTGTGAGAGTCTCCTTTTTTTCTTAATTTCAAAAGTCTTAGAAACATTTTGAGATCTTGGGTCAGATTTGCCAGTGTCCTTAATCATTAGTTCCCTCAAGTCTTTCATTCCTACCCTATCTCCTGGGTTATTATTGTCCCAACTGGGATCCGTGTTTAACTACTTCGGTTCAGCAGTTTGTACACCTGGGACTGGGGAATGGTTTGTTCCCAGATGGACATGGCTGCTTGCCTAATCGTTCTTCTTTCCTCCTCAGTCAACAAAATATTCATAATTGACATTAGTTTTACCCAAGTATATATGTTAGGCCCAAGAAATTGACCAACTTTATCAGTCAATTCTAGTGGGTCCTCTAGAAGTGATTTCATTTCTTTCTTAAAGTGTCTTACTTATGTACTGGTGAGTGGAACATTCACAAAACCAATTTCACCTTGTCCCAGTGGGACTTCCCTTAAGGGGAATAATTTTGACTTTTTGACTGAATCCTCAGGAGAAAAGATAAACCTTACAATATCTTTCTGGCATTTTCCAATTCCCTTTTCAAGATAGAATAAATATGCCAGGAGCTTGGTGGTTTTGACACCTTATTTCTGGCCATTCTCTCCCCTTCACATTCCTAGCCTTCCTGAGGATTATAATGTGGGGAAATACAGGAGAGTGGATCCCAAGGCTTTTTCCTTTCCTCTGGGTATTCAGATTCTTTTTTTTTTTTTTTCATTTTTTCTCCATATTTCTGGATTTAAGGGGAAACATGGGAAGGTCCTATGGTAGCCAACAAAGGGCATAGTCTTTTTCCTCAGATGAAACAGAGGATTTGATATTTACATAAATTATTAAAGTTTGTCAAAGCCAATCTTTATTAGAATCAAACTCTGGCCAAAAGACCGAGGCCTGATATATAGGTTCTCTTGTCCATATAAAACAACTAAATTCAATCATTCTTTTTTTTCTCCCTTCTTCTTAGTTCTGGAATAATTTTCCCATTTTCCAACATTCACCCCAGCAGATTATTTGGGGGAATTTTAAGGGAGTTCTTTCTAGGCTCAGACTGTTTATTACTCTTTCTTGGGTACCAGGTTACTCTGTGGAATTCTAAAGTTTTCAAAAAGGGTGCTCAATCTACCATAATGGAGATCTTGTGCAGACTGTAAGATTCCAGGCCCTTTCTGAAAGGCTCAACCCCCCCTTACTGGAGCTTTATTGATTTAAGGATTAAAACCACCTTGTATCCTAGGATATATGTTTGTTGCACAAACTCAATTCCTCAAGAATCTTCCCAATCCCCAAGGCAGTACTTATAGTCCAGTTTTCCTACCTTGGTTTGTGCATGGGGTTACTAGGTTGCCACGTGGTGCCTGCCTTTTTCTTTGCTTCTCCTCCACTGAATCTCCTTCAGCAGCCTTGGGCTAATCTGCTGAACTGCCAGAGCCAGATGCTTCCAACTGTAGCAGGCCACCTAAAATCATGTGGGACATGTCTACCCCTCCACTGGAGTCTGGTCTCACAGATGCAGATATCCTGGGTGAGCCCCAAATGCTAGACTAGGTTGTCCAAAAATAAGGAGACTCAGAGATCAGTAGAGTAAAGTAGCTTTTTAAATAATGCTCTTGCAAGAACAGGTGTCCCTCAGATGAACAGGCACACTAATGCAGTTTCAACCAGAGTATTTAAGCCCTAAAATCCAAGTCCCTCCCCTGTTTCCCCATAGGCTGGGTACTTCCAGAGGTTACATCACTTTCCTGGAGGTTGCCTACATGTCATATATTGATTGGATTATCTGGTTAGTTCATTTACATGTCCTATTTGCCAAATGGCTTACAAGATTTTGTTCTAATTGGTTGCAATCAAAGTTTAAATGAAAAAACTCACCTAAAGTAAAAGCCTGCAAGAAACAGGAAATGACTCAGCAAAAAGGAGTTACATACAGCTTGTGGCTTACTGTGAAAATAAATCCTTTTTCTTACAATAATTTATACGTATATGTTAACATATATGTTTCTAATCATGCAGTGACATGTATTGTTAACATGCAGTGATATGTATTATATAACACTAGTTATCTTTCTCTATATAATTTTGTACCTATTTTTTCAACTTAACAGTCAATAAAAATTATTCTATTTCAACCCAGGGTTTTCCATTGTATTTGCTTATCAAAATTTATTACAGAAGTTTATGTATTTTTCAGATTTACTGTGATAAGCATCTTTTAATGTGTATCTTTGCTAAATCTCACTAGATATTCTGCTAGTATAAATATTGCATCAGCTCTGAGTTTTTATGTAAGACAAAAAGTCTATTAAATTAACTTAAGCAAAAGAATTTATTGAATAATATAATTGAAAATTTTAAATATTTCTGAACTTAGGCATAGCTCCATGAATCAATTAGATGAGCCATCAGGTAAATACTATTATTTTATTTCTGGGACAAGTTGTCTGTAGGTAAGGATCACAATTTTTTTGGAACCCTATGGCTCATCTTACTAGATAATTCTTATTGAGATTATTTTCAAATAATCCAGGAAGGGAAATTGCAGACGTGATTCTGATTTTCCTTAGTTAATTTTAACATGTTTCTTCAGTTGGAATGTTTCTTGTATATCCACTGTAATTGGGAAGTACTATTTCCATCTTCAAATGTCCATAGAGGGAAGGGATGCTTCACTTTACTCACCAGGAAGGAAAAAGCATGAGAAGAACACCTCTTCAAGATATAATTCACTTGTCCAACTGGTAGGATCTGTAGAAAAACAGTGAGTATGGTCTATATAACTCTGCCCTCTGTTCTTCAAATGTGCCAATATTTTTCTATTTTTTATGTGGCAGACATACTATGTTCAATAACTTAGGTTTTTTTAAAAATTTCAGAATAAAAGGAAGATAATAGACACCCATAAGGCTTCAAATTAAGCTCCATGCTCATGTCCAACATTTTATCGATAATAATGCTCATCTTTGATTTCCATCTGTATGATACCTGGATCTTATTTCTGAACTTTGAAAAAGCCCTAAAATCTCAACATATTATTTTCTTATTTAAAAACTTTGAGCAATAATGGCAAAAACTAGTTCAAGCACTGAAATACTAGATGGACAATTTGAGACATTTAACTAAATCCACATCCTTAGTTTAAGAGGATTTTTATTGGCTGATTATACAAATTGCACCAAATCACAGTCTAGGTTATGGTTGCTGAATGACTTTCAGTCATATTTGGGTAGCAGAATAAAAATTTATCTGGCTAAGAATGAGTAATATAAAAAAATCAACAGTATGAATTTTTGGATTTTAACTTCTGTAGACTTAATCTTGGCCTTTGATTTCTTTACAACTGTATATAAAGAAGCATGTTTTCTCATTCATGGGCCTTAATTTTAACTGGATGTGATAAAGTGAGGAAACAAATACTGTTCAAATTTAGCATGTCATAATAATGCTGCTATTTAAATATTTGGAGTAATTTTTGAGACATTTGTATTCACCACATATTCAGCTATGAGACATCTTGAAATTTTTGGCTAGATATATTTAAAGGATATGTATTCTAAAAAGAATTAGATTTTTTTTTTAACCAGGAATGCACAGAGACTTTGAGGTAAAAGCTGAGCTGCCCATCAGTAAGTAGTTCTGAGACTACTCACCATGAAGCTGTATGACTAGTGATACAAAGTACCACTTCATAAGGGTAAAAATCTTATTTTTTGTACAGGTTGCTGACCGGCCTCACCTTGATTGACTACAGGATCAATTGTTAAGTCCAATGGGTTAAGAGAGCAAGAAGTCACAGAAAGTTGGGGGAACAATTTCTTAAACTTCAGAGAGAGAAAAAATATCAGAGTAACATATTTATTTGTGTCCCACACATTCCAACTTCCAGGCTGGACTCCTCCTTAAAGAGGGGTAATTCCCATAGACAAAGGGATTGGCTTAACTGGGAAGAGTGAAACAGGAAACTAAGAATACCCAGTTCAGATTTGTCTTCATGTAATTATGCTGCTTTTCCAAATTTACCCAGTTTACTTCTCATCCGTAGTAAGCTCACTGAGGCAGCATCCCCTTTCTGCCATTTAAGCAGCTGTTTAAACTGCTTTGAATTCAGAAAGGGGATTAAAAGAATCACAATCACCAGGGAAGTTTTGTTGCAATTCAGCAACAAAGGAGTCTCTCAGTCCTGGAACCAATACAGGTGGTCACCAAGAGGCAGGAAACAGTGGTCACAAACAAACTGCTGTTCCATAAACTGTTTGACAGTCTCATTAGGGTCATATTCCTATCTCTTGGTTCTAAAAAGTTTAGATACAGTTTTTTTGTTTTTAAAATTTTTACAACAATGTGGTTTTTTTTCTCTTTCTGTGTTTGATCTAGAGAATCATTAAATTTTGGTCTTCACCTATGCATTGTGGTCTCAGCAAAACAAAGCTTTTTCTATTTCAGCTTCCATTGGGTTTCTTCTAAATCATTTTCCTCATACATATCATGCTTCTGAGGCAGCCAGTGGCTTAAATCCTTCCCCAAGTCTACTAGAGTTGATTTATTCGAGTGATCATATGAGTGAATTAAATAATTTGAATGAAATTTACAAGCTTAACATTGGAACTCTGAGTACCAAAGAGACTTAGCAAATAATGTAGTAGTTCTTATAAACATTTCTTTATCAAGTGACTCATAACTTGAATATAAATGTTTTTAAGTTCTGAAGGAAGACTATATAGTATAAAAGAACCAGTTTGAGTAAGGGTGATTCCCAGTAATATTTTATGCTTGTATAATAAAGATGAGGAATAATTAGTCCTAGGGAAATATTGTTTAAATTAAAGGGTGAAGGGTTCATAATATTTTATGCCTGATTTTTTTTTAGTACTAAACAGAAACTTTGCACATATCTTTGTACCTGTGAGAAAAGAACAGAGAGACCCAGGTTTGTTGTATTTATTGGTTTGAGTGTTAAACTGATCACTATACACTATGTGTATCAAAACATCACTTTGTGCCCCATTAATATGTACAATTATTTGTCGTTTAAAAGCTAAAATTGGGGGGGCAAGATGGCGACCTGGCAACCCGGTGTCTGAAGCCCTCTGCAAGGGAGATCTGCAGTGGGTCTCTGACTCTCGCCCCCGGGAGGCTGGGGACCCCAGCATTGCAGCCTACTCCTCAAACAGAGCTCGGCCATTGCTATCACTGGAACATCGCAAGGACTGGACATTTTTACTGCATCGTCCTCTCCCGCTGCTGCCGCAGCCCCTCCCCCCACCAGCGCTCCCGCCGCCGCCGCCGCCGTCGCCGCCGCCGTGCCCGCCACGGCCTCTGGCACGGGTAGCTCATCACAACCCGGCCGGAGGAGATCCACATCAAACCGCTTCAG
>NW_007249216.1:0-38039 GCF_000164805.1 Carlito syrichta
AGCGTTTCTTGTAGAGGTGGTCTGGTGGTAGCGTAGGTTCTTAGGGATTGGATGTCTGGAAAAGATTTCAATTCTCCCTCACTAATGAAGTTCAGTTTGGCTGGGTAGGTTATTCTTGGTTGAAATTGTTTCTCTTTTAGAACTTTGAAGATAGGGCTCCAGTCTCTTCTGGCCTGAAGGGTTTCTGTGGATAAATCTGCTGCTATTCTAATTGATTTTCCCTGGTAGGTAGTCTGGCCTTTTTCTCTTGCTGCCTTTAGGATTTTTCCTTTCATAGCTACTTTGTTTAGGCGAATTATTATGTGTCTGGGAGTTGGTCTTCTCGTTTGTTGTCTTGCAGGGGTTCTCTGAATCTCTTTTGTTTGAGTTTTTTCATCCTTAATGAGATGAGGGAAGTTTTCTTGAATGATTTCATGAAATGTTTGTTCCAGCGTGGCTTCTGTTTCTCTTTCTGCCTCAGGAAGCCCAATTATTCTTAGGTTTGGTCTCTTGAAGTGATCATTCATCTCTTGCAGGTTTTGTTCTGTCTTTTTGAGCTTCTTTTCTATACTTTTGACAGTTTGGGTTAGCTCTGTGTTTTGGTCTTTGAGCTCTGAGATTCTTTCTTCAGCTTGGGTGATTCTGTTTTCCATGCTTATTAGTCTGTTGTTCATTTCCATCACAGTATTCTTTACTGCTGTCATTTCTGACAACAGCTCCTTCCTATTTCCTTCTTGTCTCTCCTCAATTTTTTAAATTCTCTCCATTAATGTCTTGATGTCTGGGTTTGTTGCATGTAACCAGTCATTCTGGGGACTCTTCTTTGTCTGTGTTCCAGAATCTGTTTTCGCAGTGTCTGATTTCCCAGGGGTCTGTGTAGGACCTATAGTCTTCTTTTGGTTTTTCTTCATTTGTGTGGTTTTTTCCCCCTCTCTACTTTTTCCTTCCCTCCACGTCACTGTCTTCTTTAATTCCTGTATTCAGGGGTAAAGGGATTGGTTTTATTTCTGTTTGTTCAATCTCCTATTCTTTATGTATGTCCTCTTACTTTGTTCAATTCTGAAGTTGCACTGTAGGTTGGAGGTGGTCCTTTTTGCAGTTTTGAGATGTATTTAAGGGGAGAGCTGATGATTCAAAATCTGTCTGCAGGTCCTGGTATTCGCTGACAGGCGTGTGGATAATGTGGAACCCACTTCCCACTGCCCTGGAATCTGTCCATGCCATGGGGCTGTAGGTTTACTCCCTGAAATAAAATGTGTTTAGCAGAGGGGAAAGAATGGAGCAGATAGTGGGTTGAAGAGGGGAGTGGAGAGATAGAGGAGTAAGGGGGGAAAAAACGAGTGTGCCAACAAATAGAGAGAGAGGCCTATGCTGAAACAGATAAAAACAATATACCACAGCTACAGTCAAACCAACTGTCATACAAACAAAAATAAAACATATAGTGATGCTAACATACAAGCTAATCAACCACCTTGTTAGTGTGCTGTTCCTCTATACAAAGATATGGTTTACAGAGAGAAGAATAGAGAAGAAAAGGAACTCCCTTGCAGAGGGCTTCAGACACCGGGTTGCCCTGTTGCCATCTTGCCCCGGCACCCAAATTCTTCTTTTTAATGCACACTATGATTTGTTTACCATACCTAAATTATTTGGTTTTTTACTTCTTTGAGTAGCAATTGTTTATGTCATTTTGCATGTAATTTAAATTTCAGTTGAGAGCTGTTAAATCATATAGATATATCTTGTTCACTGACAGAAACAAAATGCTTCATAAAATAAATGACATACTTAAATGTCCTTTTTAATCCAAAGAAATATGTTACAGTACTTTTCTTATAATATTATCTGTTAAACTAGAGCAAGTACAGATACAATTTATTATAATAAACAGTCTTATATTTTGCAAAATACTCATATATTGATATAAATGCAATAGTTGAGCTAAACCACACTCTGTGTTCAGCTAATTACTGGACTTTAAGTCATTAGGTAAAAATTGTTAATCCCAGTTCTGTTTTTTTTAGACAATAAGTTTCTTAATTTCTGTGATTAGCTATGAAAGCTGTACTTTTATTCAAGTATTTGATATAATTTATGAATTGCATATTACAGTGCATTATTAATATTTTTACTACAACTAGAGCAGAAAAGTAAAAATCATTACATTGTTAAATATTGTTTTAGTGATCTTGATTAACTGACATCTTGCCATTATCACAATTACAAGAGTAACATAATTCTTGCAGAAAATTTCAGTTTGGACTTTCAACTGTAATTATTTCTGTGATTAAATAGGTTTTATTACCTCCCCCGAACTAAAATAGGAACTCGTTAATGAGAAGTTTTCAATGATTAATTAGAACCCTGTTGAAAAATATATTTTGATAATAGCTAAATTAGGTTTTTCATTTTCCCCAAGATAGAGTTTTATACTAATTGGCTTTTTTTCCCCACTCGATGGCAGTTTGTGACTTGTAAAGTTGTATTATTTTGTTTTATTATCTTTAAAGTTTATAGATAAAAAGAATAAATACAATTTGAGTGTGTGTGTGTGTGTGTGTTTTATGTTGAATAGACCCACTCAAGCTAATGTTTTGCTAACTTGTCTGAACATCTTAGTGCAAAGAACAGTCAGTACTCCCTAGGAATTTCTATGTAGTCATTCCCTCAACGGAGACTCTAAGAGATAAATTATAATGCTAAAGGAGTAATGTGAACACAAAAGCATTCTCTCTCTCTCTCTCATTTATACTCTCTCAAAGTTCTATCCATAGGTGTATTCATGTAATCATTAATTGGAAGATTTTAGTTGTCTTATTTTTCCATTATAAGTCTCAAAATATTGTATCTAAGTTTAAAGTCCATTCAAAATATTTTCAAGCTCTTATATTTCTCAAAGTCACAATGCCTCAATAGCAAATTAAGTAAACTTAAATGGAGAATACATTCTAAAAGCTGATTACTGTATTTTGCTTTACATAAAACCAAAAGGTTTGCATCCTTTGGTTAATATGTATCAGCATTTCAGCAACAAAAAAGGTAATTATAAAGATCAACTGACCCAGAACTCTAACTCTGAATTGAATTTCTTTTCTAGATACAATACCATGCATATAAAAACAGAAACATCTAATACGACAAAAACAAAAGACAATCCAAATATTTTGGGAGCGAACAGAGATTTCTTGGGTAGGTCATATATTAAAATTCAAATTATTATGCCCCAATGCCTAAAATATTTTTTCTTTATGAAATTTTTATCTTTAAGTATTGACAAAATTGTTCAAAATAAAACATACATCCTGCTACCTTAAAGACAGAGACTCAAATTGTGTATATTTTAATATGTGTATAAATTATTTAATCTTATTTTATCATTTCTGTTAGCTGTCTTTAAAAATGACATAAAAGATAAAATTTGAGTCATATTTCTAGAGACGTCTTGGTAACTATAACTTTTTCATCTGTCAAATTCTGCTTGTACCCATGATGAACATGCCTGTAGAAAAATATGCAAAAAAAATTTTTATTTTTTTTCAGTCCAGAACTCTCCCCTGAATTCAGATTCATATATCTAAATGTTATTAAACATCTTCAATTAAATATTTAATGGCCATCCCAAACTGAATATATCCGCAACTGTCCACCCTGAAGAGCTGCAACATGAAGAACTGCAGAAGACGGTTGGAGTAGAAAAGCCATGCACCCAGAAGTTGACTTGCCAACTGTATTATTCCCATTTTTGAAGTAATTTTGTCTTTCCAGTTGTTCATTCTAATAAATTATGTCATGCATTATTCCTCTTCTTGAGCATCCAACAATCAAGCAACATGTGGGGAAATCCCATTGATTTTTACTCAATATTTTTTCTCTCTACATTTAAATCTACCCCCATGTTTCAAATTATCATCATCTCTTACTTAGATTATGTCTTATTTTCCTAATGTCACACTGGTTCACCTCAGTTATCAACAATAACAACAAAAATGTGTCTATTGGCTGCTCATATGTCTTCTTTTGAGAAGTGTCTATTCATGTCCTCTGCCCATTTTTTAATAGGGCTGTTTGTTTGTTTTCCTTTTGGCTCATTTGAGTTCTTTGTACATCCCGGACTTTAGGCCTCTGTCCTATTCTGTGGGTTGTCTCCCTGCTCTCTAGATGGTTTCTTTTGCTATGCAAAAGCTTCTCAGTATGTTGAGATCCCATTTGTCTATCTTATATTTAATGGCATACACTTTTGGGGATTTAATCAAGAATTGAATACCTACTTCAATGTGTCTTCTGTGTTTTCTTCTAAGGTTCTTACAGTTTGAGGTTTTCCATTTAGGTCTTTGATCCATATAGAGTTGATTTTTGTATTTGGTAATAGTTAGGAGTACTATTTCCTTCTTCTGCATGTGGCCAGCCAGCTTTCTCAGCACAATTCACTGAATAAATTCTTCTCTCCCTAGTGGTTGTTATTGATGGTTTTGACTGAGAGATTGAGTTTTTCATTTTAGAATCTCAGTCCTGTACCATTGATCTGTATGCCTGTTCTTGTACCAGTACGAAGGTGCTTTGACTAGTATAGCCTTATAGTAAAGTTTAAAGTCTGGAAATGTGATACTCTGGCAAATTTTTTGAGTCAGCCTGGGCTTCGAGAGTGTGAGATCAATGGGTCGGCCAGCCAAGCCCCAATTCTTCCAGCAGCTCTCCTGGGTCAGTCATCTCCATCATTTGGCAAGCCAGCCTCTGGGTGCATGGCTCTTCTACTCCAACCGTCTTCTGCAGCTCTTCATGTTGCAGCTCTTCAGGGTCGAGGTTCTTTTCTCATGCCCAGGAAGAATGAGGGACACAGACAGACAGAAAATGAGAAAGCAGGATTTACTGAGAGAACAGCGAAGCTCCCATGGTGGGAGGGGACCCAAAGTGGTTGTCCATCTGGGATGGAAAACCTGGTGCTTATATAGCCCTGAGTCCAAGCTGACTAGCTAGCACTAGCTGTGAGCTATAGCTTTTTCTGATTGGTCAGTATTAAGGACCAATCGGCAGGGGGTAGGGGCCTAATGGTGAGCTGATCAGTTGCTTTTTGATTTCAGCAGTGAGTACTTAAGCTCTAACTTGAGAGGCTCACAGGGAGATTGTTTACTAATGCCTGTCTTCTGTCTCATTACCTCTCACTTTGTTCCTTTTGCTGAAGATTGTTTTGGCTGTTTGTGCTTTTTTGTTTGTTTGTTTACAAATTTCTGTATTGGTCCCTGGTCTGAGAAGAATGGTGTTGGTAATATGATAGTTATTGAGTTTAATCTGTAGATTGTCCATGTAGGATGGACATCTTGACAATATTGATTGTTCCAATCCATGAGCATGGAATTTTTTTCCATTTTGTTTGTGTCCTTTTTATTTCTTTTTTTTTTTTGATAAAACACATAGTACTTTTTCTTAATTGATCTAAAAGAGTAAGTATTTATCTTTTTTTAACTTTAAATTTTTTTATTATAAAGATGTGGGGTACAATTCAGGGTTACATATACAAATGTTCATTATGCAGGTACGCTTCATTGTTGATGAGGTGTGCCACATCAACACTGTGCCTGGCAGTTTCCCTCAACTGCCAATAGCACCTCCCCTCCCCTGGTAGTTTCTCACTACTGTCAATCCCTTTCTTATAGTATTATGATAATTGTTCAAGGTCCACTTATGAATGAGAACATATGGTACTCTGTTCATTGTTTCTGTGATAGATCACTGAGTATGATTGACTCTACATCCATCCAAGTTGCTTGAAAGTCTATATGTTTGTCCTTATTTATGGCTGTGTAATATTCAATGGTATATATGTACCACAATTTTTTTATCCAGTTAGCTATGATGGGCAGCATAATTGATTTCATCTTTTTGCTATTGTAAATAGAACTGCAACAAACATGTGTGTGCAGGTATCTTTTTTTGTAGAATGAGTTGGGCAAATTTCCAACAGGGAAATTGCTGGGTCATATGGAAGGTCAATTTCTAGTTCTCTCAGAAATCATCACATTGTCTTCCAAAGAGGTTGCAATAGTTTGCATTCTCATCAGCAATGTAGAAGTGTTCCTTTTTCTCCTCATCCTTGCCAATATCTGCTGTTGTTTGTTTTATTAATGGTGGCCATTCTTACATGGGTTAGGTGGTATCTCAATGTGATTTTGATTTGCATTTCTCTGTTGATGAGTGAGGCTGAGCAATTTTTCATGTGTCTGTTGGCTGCCCATGTATCTTCTTTTGAGAAGTGTCTATTCATGTCTTTTGCCCACTTTTTGATAGAGCTTTTTTTTTTTTTCTTCTTTTGGCATATTTGAGTCCCTTATAGATCCTAGATGCTAAGCTTTTGCCAGATAAACAGTTGGAATATATTGTTTCCCCATTCTGTGGGCTGTTCCCATTCCCTTAATGGTTTCTTTTGCTTTGCAGAAACTTTTCAGTTTGATGAGGTCCCACTTTTCTATCTTATCTCTTATGGCATGGACATCTGGACTTTTGGTCAGGAATTGGTTGCTTGCTAGCTCCAGTTTCCATAAGGGTATCTCCTGCACTTTGTAAGATTCTTATACTTTGAGGTTTTACATTTAGGTCTTTGATTTCTTAGAAGAGAGCTTTGTAGTTTTTGTTGTAAAGGTCTTTCACTTTTCTGGTTAGGAAGATACCAAGGTATTTCAGTTTTTTGTTGTGTGTTTGTCTATTGTAAATGGGCTAATGTGCTTTTTATTTGGTTCTCTGCCTGTTTGTTACCAGTATATAGAAATGCCACTGTCTTTTGCATGTTGATTTTGTACCCTAAAACTTTATCAAAGTCATTTATCAATGCAAGATGGTTTTCAGCAGAGGCTCTTAGGTTTTCAAGGTATAGGTTTATATCATCCACAAAGAAGGATAGTTTAACTTCCTCTTTCCCTTATTGGATATTGCTTATTTCCTTCTGTTGCCTGATTGCTCTAGCAAGGACTTCCAGCACTATGTTGAACAGGAGGGATGAACAGGAGGCAACCTTGTCTTGTTCCTGTTTTTGCTAGCCATCATTAATAAATAAAAAAAACAGTAGATGCTGAAATGGGTGCAGATAACAGAGAATGCATCTACACTGTTGGTAGGAGTGCAAACCAGCCAACCTCTATGGAGAATAATGTAGCAATATCTGAAAGAACTGTAAATTGACCTCCCAAACAATTCAGCAATACCTGTCCTAGGAATTTATCCAAGGAACACAATTTGTTATACAAAAAAGAGGGTTTTACTTGCATGTTTATTGCTGCATTATTTTCAATAGCAAATACATGGAAACATCCCTAATTCCCATCAAAAGAAGATTAGATAGTGAACATGTAGTACATACACACAAAGGAATATTGCATAGCCATAAAAAAGGACAAAATCATGTGCTGCTTAGCAAATTGAATGGAATCGGAGACAATCATTCTTAGCAATCTATCACAGAAAAAAAAATAACCAAATACTACATGTTCTCACTCATAAGTAGGACCTGAACGTTAATCCCAAAAGCACAAGGGAGTGATCAGTAGTTGTGGGACACTGCCAGGGGAGGGAGGTGGCATGTAACAACACAAAGCATACCTAATCCTAAACCAGGGAGTATGAGTATTAGTTGGAGACCCAAACTTCACCTGCACATATATTGCATGTACACCTTATCCTGACTTGTACTCAGTATCCGTATAGCAAAATAAAGAAAAAGAAAATAAAAACAACCCCCCAAAAGTACTTCTGATATTTTTTTGCTCAGCACTTTCCATTTGTTTTCCATCTTATTCATAATAAAATTCAACTTCCTACAATAACTCATAGGATTATGGCATAGCCCATATATCATTGCCTTTCTGCCCGAACTCAAGATTTTTCCTTCATATGCTTCCTTCCAAGGTCACACTTGTTTTTTGAACTTTCTGGACTTGCGTCCTTGTGCCCATTTCCAATAGATGGCAGTGCTTTTTCTGATAGTTATGTATCTCACCAGTTTACCATGCTCATCACTTTGTTCAAATATTTCCTCAAAGTGATGCGTTCCTTAATCATAATACTAAAAGTTTTTCTAACCTCTCTTTATTTTTCCTTGCCTTATTTTTCTCCTTAGAGCCATCTAACATACTGTATATTTTACCAATGCATAGTTTATTGTATCTCCTATCTACTAGAATACAATTTTCATGAGACTAGAATATTTTAATATTATATTTACTCTCTAATGCTAGTACTAAGAAAGGCCAGAATCAAGATCACTGTCTAGCACTGAAACAAATGTAGATTGTTTCAATATTCTTCTTTCAAAAGCGTTTCGTGAATTACTAGAACTACAATACTTGATAGTCTCAATAAAAAGTCTATGCTAGTTTCAAAAATGCATTTATGATACTTTATTCTCTTGAGCACCAGTGATTTCTAATATTAAAAAATTATTTGAAGCCCTACTAGAATATGCACTTCATATTCTTTCATGGGCTGCCTAAAAACAAATACAAAATTATAGTTGGGATATTGATGTTTTCTGTTTATTTTCTTTATTATTTATTCTTACAAGACATTATATCATATAAAGGCAACATAAACTTTCCTTTAAATCTAACAGAATATTATGCATGAATTTTCAGAATCAGCACTGATTAACAATAAAAATAAAGCAACTAGAAATTTTGCATGAGGCTGCCCATAGAAAATCATTTGTCATAACCACATCTACTAACCAGTGAGCATGGATATAAATGACTGCTAAAATCTGCTGAGGGTTAATGCACTCACCAAAAGCACCTTGACAGATAAATTAAGTTAAAACACAATTAAGGCAGCTAGTGTATTCTCTGAGATGCCAGTGGGGGGAAAAATGAGTATAACCTCAGGAGAATGATTTAGGAGAAATACAATATTTAAACCAGTATTTTGAATGTTTACTTGATAATATTTATAGCAGAGAAACTTAAATATATCAAATTGGTCAGAAGATAAACCTGAGAAATCTAGTCTTAGACTCATTTTTAAGTAGATTGCATGTTACATACTATTTGAGGAAATGATGACAGATATTATGGACTAAGAATTTTCCCACTCTGTTTGTCTCAGGGTACTTTTAGTCACAATTATCAGAATCAGTACAGTTAGCTAGATGTTGTGCTATACACATCATAGGTATCTTATTTAATACTCATTTAAAACTTATGGGATAGGGTTTATTATCAGGATGAACATAGATTAAACCATTCGCCCAGAATAAATAATGACCTTGGGGCTAACACTAGTTTGTCACCCTCCTAAGTCCATTTGAGAATCACTATATATTCTTCCCATAGGAGACCAGATGAAGCCTAGAGAAACAGATCAAAGAAGAAAAAGATGTTTTGAGGGAGGAGGTACCTGAATGATACTTAAGTTCAAATTGTTGCATGGTTGTGTGCTATGAAGTGTCTCCACAAATAACTTAGTTAACTTCATAAAGCTTTCAGCAAAAGTTCTTAACTCAGTTTTTCTTTGAAGTATTCTTCTGAGTGTTGAAGGGAACTTTGCAAATTTACTTCAGGGTTAACTATAGAGACAAACAGAGATGACTGTGAATATACTGCAACTATTACTAAGAAAGGCAGCTGCTGCTTTCTTATAAGTTGAGTCACTGAAATGCATAATCATTCTGTTCAATATCAGTGAATATTACTCTAAGCCACAATTCATTATTATTGTTATTAGTTTAATCTTTTAGGTGACAGATAAGATTGTATGACTATATCATATACAATATGTTGTTTTAAAGCATGTATTCATTGTGGGATAACCAAAGCTAACTAATGGACATATGCATTACCTCACATAGCTTTTTTGTGATGAGGACACAACTCTCGTTTGCCATACTCACGATTGGAAAATACAATTAAAATAAATGTAAAATACCTATAATTCATAATATAGTCATAAAATGTTAAACTAATAAAACATATCACTTACTCTGAGTAATTTAATCTATCCTTACTAATTACACTTGGTCATATAGCTGATCATATAATCAAATATAGCTTATATTGTTCTAGAATTCGATTATTTTAGTTCTGATTATAAATATGCTCTTTAGAGAAAACAAAGTGGTCTAAAAGTATTTCAGGTCAGAGATGTTTGCTGTCAAAACAACATTGTTTCTTTCTTTCTTTCTTTCTTTCTTTCTTTCTTTCTTTCTTTCTTTCTTTCTTTCTTTCTTTCTTTTTTTTGAGTTGGAGTCTCATTCTGTCACCCAGAATGGAGTATAGTGGTCACTCCCGGCCACCGCAGCCTCGACCTGCTGGGCTCCGGTGATCCTTCTGCTCAGTCTTCCAAGTAGCTGGAACTACAGGCATGTGCTACCACAACCGGCTAATTTTTTGATTTATTGTAGAGATGAGGTCTCGCCAAGTTGCCCAGGCGGGTCTCGAACCTGCAGGCTCAGGCAATCCACTAACAACATTGTTTCTTTATCAGCTCTGCAACAATTTGCAAATCACTTTCTGAATTCCACTTTATTCATCCAGGAAGTTGATCAATGCACTCAATATACAGTTAATGCAAAGTACAAGAGAAACAGAAAGAACCACGTTCCTATTCCACTCCCCATGACCACATAAATTATTTCCCTCCAGAAATCACCTGTAGACAATAGGAAAATAAATGCATTGTTTAGGAAATCCACACCTAGTTAACAGTCTGACAATGTAAGTTTAAAACATTTTTGACTGGGGAAACTTTATCATAATAAAAATGGTTTAATTTCTCTGAGCATGAAATATTTTCCCCAAGGAATGTATCTATTAATGGCATGCTATGATTAATTAATTGGTTCTGGGAACTATTATACCATATTAGTCACTTTCATATTAGTGCTCCCAAGAGTGGCAAATAAATAAGACAGTGACTGCACTTCTGCATGTCCAGTCATTTCCTGCCAAGATGTTTTGCTGATGTGCAGATTCTGTGTAATTTTCCATAGTGTACTTCTCTGCCGACTTGGTTGAAGCTTTGTTAGTTTAATGCTTAGAAAAGCCTCATGTTCTTGCAGAAAATCTTTTGCTCTCATTACTTTTCTGTGATATTATAGACAGCAGTTTCCCTTGGGAGTATGACAATTGATCCCAGCAGGGTTATTTACAGTGACATGGTGGCACTGTTGCCAACGGGGGGTTGTCTAAAGGTAGGCTGCTCAAATGCCAATTTTAACCCAGAAGCAATTTCTATAGTTGTAAATAATTCTGTCTATTTTCATTCTAGTCAGGTAACTGCTGTCAAATTAAAAAGGTGTTCAAAACTCACAACACACTTTTGCTTTTTCATTATTACATCTGCAATTTGATTGGTGTGACGCATTTTATTGCATGAATGAACATCAATTAAAGGAGATGAGCATTTACAGAATTATATTCAACTAGAGAGGTTGCAATTTCTTACGTGTCAACTGTCTGAATTCATATTACAATGATATTTTGGGAATATAAGAGTGCAAATTAAATGTTTACTATTTTAAATGTAATAAAATTATGTTCTTAAAATGTTAAAGCATAGCTTAATATTTCATTGATATGTGCCCATTAAAAAGTTGAATCACATGCATATAATATTATTACTAAGAATAACCATCATGTTTCAGACACATTACTTACATTATTTAATTCAGACTTCCTAATAACCCATATACAAATCATATATTGCTATGATAAGGTAACTGATCCTCAAACACATAAATTTATATTTATTAAGCTTATGATCTAAGTCTCTTGACACTACATTTAACATTTTTTCCCCTCTATTCCTTGTTGATTCTTTATATTCAAGATCTCTTGAAGAACACTGAAAGAAGACAAGGACCTTCATCTGCTTTTCAACCACTAAAGGAACTATTGCCCTTGTTCTCAAATCTGTCTTGGGACAGAAAGAAATACTTTATTAATTTTCAGCATCACTTCACATGGTTATCAACTTTGGGAAGTTTACATTCTCTCTCAGCATTTTCAGTAATACAAGATGTTGTGAACTATAGCCATCATGCTGCATAATAGATCTCTTAAACTTATTCTTCCTGTCTAACGTATCTTTATATCCTTTGTTCAGCATCTTCCAAACCCCACCTCCAACCACCCAGTCTTTGGTAGCCACCATTCTAATGATAGGATTTCCTGTGTGTGTGTGTATGGGGGGGTGTGTTGAATAGCATTTATATATATATAAAACATTTTATTTATCTATTCACCTTTGATGGAAACAAGTTGCTTCCATATGCAGGCTACTGCAGGCTACTGTGACTAGTACTGCAATATATAAGGGAATATATACTGCAACATAGTGCTTTTATCTCCTTTTAATATATTCCCTGTAGGGGATTGCTGGATTATGTGATAATTTAATTTTAATTTTTGTCAGGATCTGACATACTGGCTGCACTAATTTTCATTCTTACAAAAAGTGTATGGTATGAAAGCTCCATTTCTCCACATCCTCATGAACACTTTTAATCTTTTTTATAATAGCCATTCTAATAGGTGTGAGGTGATATCTCATTGTGGTCTTAATTTGCATTTCTTAGTAGACCCGTTGGCCATTTATATGTCTTTTTTGAGAAATGTCTGTTCAAGTACTTTGCTCATATTTTAATCAGTTAATACAGGTCGTTTATTTTCTTTTTATTGACTTGTTCAAATGTCTTATATATTTTGGATATTAATCATCGCAAAATTGATAACAAAGTAAAGGATTGTAATGAAATGTATACGTTTTATTTAGTCATCCCACAATGTATATATCCTTAAAATATCATGTTGTACTAATAAATACATAGTGTATCTGTCTGTTTTTTTTAAAGTAAAAAAAATGATAAAACTCTCAAAATGATGATATTCAAATATATGAATTGTATCATATCACTTCAACCTCTTCTCATTTCTATTTTCAATAGTTAAATGTGAAGTCAGAGTCAGGGCTAATGTTCCTTGATCTCTAGTTTCTCATTTATCCTTTTAACATACTGTTGCCAAAATTTTTTAAAAATAAACTTTGGTTTAATGTAATAAACTTTGAAAAATTATTGACTATTTGAAGGATACATTAAATAGAAAGAGCCCAAAAAGTACACACAGCATACAGTGAATGATTCCACTTGTGTAAAGTTCAGGGACATGTAAAACTAATCTGTGGAGATAGAAATCAGAAAAAGGTTGCCTGTGAGAGGATGCAGGGAGGGAGGGCAACTGGAAAAGAGCATGGAGAAACTTCGCATGGAGAAATTTTCTGTGTGATTGACATTTTCACATTTTGATTACACCATGGGATATACAGGTATATTTGTCAAAACTCATTGAACTATACACTTAATATCGATGCATTTTACTGTGTGTAAATATAATTCAATTAAAAATAAATTAAGAAAAAGAAAAATAATACAAGAGATGGTGGAGCCATGAGTCATGTTGCCTCCCACTCAAACAAGTGGGCTCACAGATAAATGAAGACAGTGTGCAACAGCCCCCCACACACTGCACATGCCTTCCAACCCAAACAGAAGACAGTTACTGCTGTACTTGTATCTTTCAAGTGTCACAGAAAATGTGTTTTACCACTTGTCTCTCGTGCTAACCTGGGACTATGCAAAGAGACAATACTGGAAAATGTAGTTATCTAAGCTGACACAATATAAATTCACCTCCAAAATGATTTTAAATATCACATGAAGCAAACCTCAGATATATATTTTTTCTCAGCTGCAATGGCATTCACATCCACTTTGTGTTAGCATTCTACAGTCATAAAATTGACATATTCATTATCATGCCCAATGTCTCCTCTTAGGAAATCACAGATTGCAATATACTTTTGTTTCTTCTGCCAATATAATGCTCATATCTTCTATCCTTTTGTTTTTCTTGTATAGTTTTCATTTTTGTAGAACACATTTTTAAAATAATCTGTTTATGTTTTCACTCATTCTGTTTCCACATTCAAAGCATAATAATGCATGTGAAAGCAAGATAATAAATACATGTACATATGTGTACAAATATAATATACCATGTATGTTTGAGATGGACAGTGAAGAAATATTTATAAGGACTCCTGCTACTTTCATCCAAGGTGGAATATTCAAGATTGACTTATATGTAACACTACAATAGACACAATTTTTTGTTGTTGTTTGCCACGATTGCAAAGAAATAAAATTGGTTATTAAATGCCTAATTGAACTTTCAATAACTTTGATAGCTTCTTGGTGGAGATGTAAAAATATTTTTTCAGTCTTCATATCCCACCAAGATCATCTTGCCTACCAGAAAGAATAGTTCATTCAAACCATAAACTGAAAGAGATGAGAGGAAAAAAAATAGCGTGGAGAGAAGAGGAAGCAACAGTTGTCTACAAGGAATGTTTTGATTTTTTAAATGTCTAGGGAAGATTTAATCTACTCAGTAAGTTAATTAAAGCTGATATTTTCCGAAAAGTAGACTGCTGTCTTCTCTATTCTAAAGTGTTTTTTCAAAGTAAAATGCTACAAAAGTCGATGTTAATAACTATTAAAGCTGCCATTACACATATCCATAGAATTCTGTAAGTTCATAAAGATGACTGGGGCTGCTCTAATCAGCAAGTCCCTGGGGAAATAAACAAAACAAAACAAAACAAAAAAGTTAACAGGAAAGTTAATTTATGTTTGAAACTAATCAGTACTCTAAACATCCATGTCGTTTTCTTAGATTTCTTTACAGTCTGCTATATTTATGGCTTTTCTCAAAACTGTGCTTATTGTTCTGAAAATAAATGAAAAGTGTTGACATCTGGCACATCTCTAACCATTCCTACTGTTGGATCAGAGCAGTTATAAGAAATGCTTTGGAAGCGCTTGTCAAGTTTATTTAAACTTGATAGATTCTACAATATGTCAAAATTTGAGATTGTCACTGACCCATTTGCAAAATTGCAATTGTTATTCAGAATATTTTATAAAAGTTATACTTTTTTGTAAATTGCAATGAAAAGCTTGCAACATTTGAATAAAAAACAATTATTTAATTGTTTCATTCTAGTGTGTGGCTCTCTCCCAGGACCGTCCTAAGTGCTTTATGTTGACAGAGTCAATGCCATTTATTCAGGCTCCATAAATAATTGGGAAATGAATGAATACACTTCACATAAAATGCAGAGTCAAGGTGTAACTTTGTTCAAAATCTCCTAGCCATACTTGCCCATGCAAAGTGATCACTGTTTTTTGTGTGACAATTTTATTTCAATTATTCCCAGAATATAAAAGTCATGAAGGCCAGTTTGAAAATTGATTTGAATGTGTTTGATTTCCCAGGTGATGTCAATTTTGCAGTATTGGCATCATAAAAATATTTCTACCCGTATGTCCTCGTTCAGATGGTACAAATAAATTATATCAATGAAGAATTTTATTAACTCTGCTGACAGTGTACACAGTAGTCATATGTTTTGTCAATAAATTGCAGATTTTTATTGCCCATGTCATTTTTAAACAGAGCATAAAATGTAACTGCATAAGGACTTACGGTGAAAAGAGAAGAGTTTTATTGACAAATATTTTTTTAAACTGAAGTAAAAATGTGACTAATAAAGTAGGAATTTGATCAAAACATTAGGAACACCATAATTAGTATAAAATAAAAAAATCCTGCACTTTGACTATTTGTATGAAAACTGCTCTGCATTGATGTATGTCACATATTAGTATAAACATGACTTCTGACTGCCATCAGTAAAAATAAAATTTTGTAACAATCCATTGTTAAAAGTGTCTATTTCTATTATGACCTTTTATTATATGTTACATAATCAAATGGATTCTATAACTACTGAGATGCATCAGCCACTACTTACTTATTCAGGTTGGGAAGTGAATTAAACTCTCTAATTCTCAGTTTTAACATTCTCAAAATAGTGCAAATGGTAAAATGATTAAATTTTTTCAACCTTATCACAGTTCTATATACTTTATCATTCTTTTTAAAAACCTAATTTTTGCATTAGATAGTTATCTTAAATGGTTATTTCATATTTTATGAATTTCTGACTAAACATTGTAATATTTTCCCCCTACTTTTACATGGGCATATATTCTGGTTTATTTCCTAAGTAATCTTCTTGTTTTTCTGATGTAAGGATTTACTGCTACAAATTACCCTTTAATATGATTACTGTATCCCTAAACGTTTTTATATGTAGTGGTTCCATTACCTACTAGTTCAGTGTGTGTTTTTTTATTCCTGCTATGATTGCTTCTTTTACCCGTCAATTATGGTATTGTGTTTCCAATTTTCAAACATAAGGGCTGCATGTTTTAGTATTACTTTCTCATTTAATTGAATTCAGATAGTTTGTATAATAGATAGTGTTGAAATATTTGGAAGTATAGTTTATTAATAATTATAGTAAAGTGTCTGGCACTGTTTTGAAAGGCTTACATATACTGTCATTTAATTATCTGAATAAACATAAGAATGTGGTCCTCACATCTATGTCCCATTTAATAGAATAGGTTGCTAATGGTGAGATGAGATTGTGGAGATGACTGGTTTTAAAATAACATACGGTGGTTCCAAGGTTGTATTGTTATAAGACTCCTCTGCCTTTCTTCTGGAAAAAAAAGAAAAAAGAAAAACTCTACAGAGTTGTCTTGTATAAAGATGAAACAGAAATGTATGCAAAACAAGTATCTCATGCTGAGAAAATATCCATCTTGACTATGCTAATTTTCCCCATCGCTAAGAATGGGAGAGTGTACAATAAATCAAAATCAGCATCATCTCATGTGGAAGCCTATGTGCTCCCGTGAAACTGATGTGGAACTAAAAACTTTGTTATATAGAAAGCAGCACAAGCAATAATAAGTCTTCAGGAAAATAAACAGAAAACAAAAGAACAACAACAAAAAAACCAGGACAAACTTATTTTATTGTAATGTTCATTTACTATGTCAAATACTTCTATTCTACCTCCAATCCCTAGTTGCTACCTCCTATTATTAATTAACTTGAAACAAAAGGTTTTGGGAAAAATACTGATACAGTCTAAAAGGGTCAGTATCACAAAGTTCAAAGCAGAGTGAAAGGTGGAGAATACATTCAGAAGACATGGACGATAAAAGCACACATGTGAAGACCAAATTTTCTTCTTCACTTATCTCAGAGGTTGCTTCTAGAATATCAGTGTCTCATGCTTATGAGTGAACAATAGATATTTAATGAATGGTAGAATACATAAATTAAGAAATAATCTTCATAGTCTAAGCAAAGGAATGTAAAGTAAATGACAGATAATTCTAATTTCAATACTGAAGTTTTTTTTTTTTTTTTTTTTTTTTTTTTTTTTGAGTTGGAGTCTCACTCTGTCGCCCAGACTGGAGTGCAGTGGCCGCTCCCGGCCACCGCAGCCTCGACCCGCTGGGCTCCGGCAATCCTTCCACCTCAGCCTTCCGAGTAGCCAGAATTACAGGCGTGCGCTACCACGCCCGGCTGATTTTTTGATTTATTGTAGAGATGAAGTGTCACTGCCCAGGCGGGTCTCGAACCCGCGGGCTCAGGCAATCCACTCACCTCAGCCTCCCAAAGGCGCGGGATTACAGGCTGAGCCACCGAGCCCGGCTAATACTGAAGTTTTAACTAGAAATATCCTTTTGGAAGTTGAATCAAATTTCTTGGTTTTCTAATTAAATATTTCATATTTTCTTATGCTAATTTTAAAAATTAAAAAAGTTTTGGATATCCCTGTTTCAGAGTGCATAAGCGTATTGAAATAAACTGTAACACTAAATATAATAATTCAATTGGGAATATGGTCTATTCAGAGAGAATAAAATATATAAAATACAATATTTAAGATAAATTAAATATAATCAAAATCACTCTATTTTAAATCTAGTTATCAAAATAAATATAATGTATATTACATACTATATGTGATCTCCTATACATATGTTATTCATATAAATTATATTATATATGTATTATATATGTATAATATACTAAGAGAGTATTTTATTAAGAGAATGTTACCAATCTAAGGTATAGTCCTCATGAAAGCTATTCTATGGAAGAGTCTTTGCAGTTATAATTTTTTAATTTCTAAATTAAAAAAATGGAGCTAATAATAAGATTTACTGAAACATTTTATATGCAAAAATATTGTTCTAATCCCTGCATATGAATATTTTCTAATGATAACATTAACCTAACAAGCAATGTTAGAATTACTCTCTTTTTATAATTGAAGAAATATAGTTTTGGATATTTCAACAAACTTTTCCAAGGTCATGTAGTTGTTGAGCCAAGAGTTTAAAGTCTGGTCCTGTGCTTCTGTGACTTATGACTAATAGGTTTTAATTCTAATAACTATGTTAAAAACCAACAACAAAAACCTTTGAATTTCATAAAGCCCTTCAAACAATTCACTTGAACCATAATCATATTAGAAATACTATAAAGATAAATGCAAATATAAATACAAAGTGGACATCATTTTTTTTTGCCTCAGTGGTGAGCTCCTTGAAGGCAGAAATATTTATATTCTGCATAGCAGCATTCTTTGTATTAATGATGAAATTGTTTTCGTATACTACACAGATCCCACACACCAGATTTTCCTTTAGGATAGAGTTTTATTATTTTATTTTATTCTATTCTATTTTGTTATAGATATGTGGGGTACAAGTCAGGGTTAGCGAGCAGCCTGCTTGCAGGTGAACTTTGTACCTCAAACTGACCCATACTCTCCCTGGGTTAATCGGATATCGTTTGTGATGCTACGTGCTCCTCACTCCCTAGGCAGTGCCCAGAGACAGAGGATCCCTCCCTTGTGCTAATGTGATTACTGTTCAGGTCCCACTTATAAATGAGAACATTCAGCTATCAGTTTCAGTGTTTCTGTGATAGATCACTAAGTATGATTGTCCCCAACTCCATCCAATTTCCTGTAAATTTCATGACTTTGTTCTTCTTTATGGCAGCATAATTCTCCATCTTGCATATGTGCCACATTTTCTTTATCCAGTCCACTTTTGATTTGCAGGTGTCTTTTTGGTAGAACAATTTATGTTCTCCTAGGCATATTCCCAGAAGAGGTATTGCTGGATCATATGGAGGGTCAATTTGTAGTTCTTTTAGGAATCGTCACACTACTTTCCACGGAGATTGACTTAGCCTGCACTCCCACCTACAATGTAGACGTGTTCCCTTTTCTCCGCACTTTTGCCCGCCAGCATCTGTTGTTTTTTGATGTATTGATGAGAGCCATTCTTACTAGAGTTACGTGGTATCTCATTGTAGTTTTCATTGCATTTCTCTGATGATTAGTAAGGCTTTGCATTTTTGTATGTATCTGTTAGTTGCTTGTACATCTTGAAAAGTGTATTTATGTCCCTTTTCCACTTATTTTAATAAGATTGTTTACTTTTTTTTTCACTTCATTTGAGGTCCTTTTAGATCCTGAATGTAAGGCATTTGTCAGATAGATAATAACAAATATTTTTTTCCATTCTGTAGGTTGTTTGCTCACTTTCTTAATGGTTTCTTTTGCTATGCAAAACCTTTAGGATACAGGTGTTTTAAGTGAAATTTAAAAGAAAATGCTATGAGAAGCAGTTCCTGGAAATATCTAATACTTAGTAGATAGTAACCACAGAAATCAAATATCATTGTGTTATTTTGTTCAATTTGTTATACATTTTGATTGTCTCCAGTGTAATTTAATTATAATTCAGCAGCAAAATATTGTTCCAGGTCTTGTCTAAAATGATTACATATAAATCTTTAATATCATTCAGTCACATTCAATGAGGAAGCCTTCTTTTTCTCTATGAAAATAAGCCAAACATTACATTTATTTTCAGGATATAATGATTTTGACTGAAACTACATGTTTTATATTATTCCTACTACTACTTCATCCCCCTCAGATGTTATTCATCAAAATTGATTAATCTCTTTTGAAATGATTTGATACAAATCTCCTTTCTCTCATTTGAATGTACTGTACAGAGATATCATCTAAACAGATTTTTTTCAAGGTATAAATGATTTAAAATTTCAATATGTTTTATGATTGCATTAGAGGTTGCAGAGATAACTTGGTATATTTCCCTACTCTATTTACTGTGGAATTTGTTTTTTAATTTTGTATAAATGAATCTACCTGAATGTGAAATTGATCCAAGTTTCAAATCATAAATCTGGGGAGGGTATGGAAAGTTGCCATCTTTATATTTTTTTAATCAAATGTTAACCCAAATATTTATTTATTTATTTATTTATTTATTTATTTATTTATTTATTTTGAGTTGGAGTCTCACTCTTTGTCACCCAGGTTGGAGTGCAGTGGGACTCTCACAGCCAACGCAGCCTCAACCTGCTGGGCTGAGGTGATCCTTCGCCTTAGCCTTCCAAATAGCTGGAACTACAGATGCACACCACCACACCCAGCTAGCTTGTGTGATTTATTGTAGAGATGAAGTCTCACCAAGTTGCCCAGGCTGGTCTTGAATCCTGGGCTCAGGCAGTTCTCTCACCATGGCCTCCCAAAGTGCTGGGATTACCGGCTGAGTCACCGTGCTGGTCCCTAAATATTTCTTTACAAGAAACTTTCCTTCTAATAAGGGATGTAATTGTTAGCATTTTAATTCATTTTTAATTTGCTAATGATACAAAAATAAGAAAAGCAAATTGTCAATTGATTGTGTTAAAGCAATATAGTTAGAGCACCATTAGGTAAACTTCATTTTCTTGTCCCAACCCCACATACCTTATTTTAGCAATCCCCCAGCTGTTCATTCCCTGTATTCCCCATATTTGTGTGTTCTCATTAAGTCTGTATGTTATATTAATCCTATTTCTTTATGTCTGGACTATTACAAAGAAATAATTTCACTTTGTCTAATGTATGCCTCTATCATCCATCCTGAACATAACAACAGATCTCTTTTTTTCTTCTAAAATCATATTTTTTATAGCTTTTCCTCTCAAATTTTTCAATGACTCCTTAGTGCCAAGGAAGATATTAAATACCTCAACTTTGAGTTCCAAGCACTAAAAAATATCATCTTCCCAGGTTTATCTTCCATTGTTTTTCTACATAAGAAAAGTGAAACAGTACAACTTTATACAGAAAATTTTGATTGCATTTTTCACTACCATTCTTTCATCACACCATTACCCTTAAATGTAAAACTGCCTTATTTTCACATTTCTCTCTCTCTAAATTCTGCTCTTCAAGCTCTAGCTAACTTAAATCTTGCTTAATCTAAAAGCCTATTTTTAACCACTCCAGGCAAAAGTGTTATTGTTTCTACTCTAAATGCCTATGTAATTCAACATCTGCCTACACTCATGAATCTATTATTTCCTAGACCATAGGACTGTGAAAGGCATTGAATATGTTTAATCTCTAGATTGATTTTAGGGACTTATTTTATTACCCTGGTTCTTAGAAGAGTGACTTGCTAACATTGAAATATATTTGATGAATGGAGTTGCTCTTTCCATAAAAAGAAAAATGGGAAAAATAGGAAAATCTTCAAAAGAGGGAGTTGATTAGACACATTACAAATGCTTAGATTTCATTTTAGATTGTGTTTTCATTCTCATTTCAAGTCTTCCTTCATTGACATTATGATTTGACATTTATTGAGCATAGAACACGTCTGGCATGCACACAACCCAATAGATAGGCGTGGTTTCTGTTTAATGTGATTGAAATAGTCATAATATAAATTTGATCAAAAGAATGCAAATGACACCTACCAAAGTGATATTATAAGTCCCTTAATTTTCAATTTTTTCTCTTTTTTGTCTTTAGTTTTGATTCTTTCTTCTCATGACTGGACAATTAGCACTACTTTCAAAGTAGTTTTCTTATCAATATTGTTTTTCTTCATGTTTGTTTCTCTCAAGATTCAGGTGTATAAAACATTATTTTCATCCAGATTATTTCCTTAATCAAACATATGGAATGATCATTGGTAGATACAAAGAAGAACCAAAAAATAATATCTTTTGGAGGGAAGACCCCTTGTAGAACATTTGGAATTTTTTTCTCCAGATCACATGATCAAAGTTTTACCTGGAATTTTTGAGAAGGTTACAATACAATTTGTGGAAGAAATGCCCTGAGCTGTGTCCAACAAGTGACTAGTTTTTTTCACCATGACAATACAACTGCCCACACCATGCTTAAAGTTCAGTCATTTTTGACAAAAATGTCATGATCCCCATGCCATATGCTCCCTATTCACCTGATCTTGCTCAATTTCTTGGGATACTTTTTTCTGCTTCCTCGAATGAAAAAAATCTTCATAGGGAAGCACGTTGCTAAAGTAGAAGAGGTGAAACAAACAAAAGGCAGAAGAACTAAAAAGCATTAAAAATGTTGAGTTCACAAACTGTTTTGAGTAGTGAAAAAAGGGCCTCGATAGGTGTGCTGCATCAAACAGTGAGTACTTTGAAGGTGACTGAAGTTTAAACATGTAAGAATAAATAGTCCAGGGCAGCGAGACCTCATCTCTACAATAAATCAAAAAATCAACCGGACGTGGTAACGCATGCCTGTAATTCCAGCTGCTCAGAAGGCTGAGGCAGCAGGATCGCCGGAGTCCAGCAGGTCGAGGCTGCGGTGGCCGGGAGCGGCCACTGCACTCCAGTCTGGGCAACAGAGTGAGACTCCAACTCAAAAAAAAAAAAAGAATAAATAGTTTTTAAATAAGCAAATTCCAGGTTTTTATGGGTCCCCCTCATATTTTCTAACCTCTAATATCATAACAGTCCAAATAAATATCTACTGACTTTTCTATATACATCCACTTTTTTCAAGTAAATCTGGAATTTTTTTTTCTACTCCCACGTAAGTCAAATCTTATCTATCACATCCATTCCCTATTACTCTCTTGAGTACTCAACTACAGGAAAAAGCCCATGCATCTTTCCTATATTTAAACTTTCTCTTTCTATTCTTTCTTTTTCAACTATGCCTAGAATTTCAACTACATCTCATCTTAAGGAAATAAACTAACTAAACAAAAAGACTCAGAATATATGCCCCATCCAACTTTCTAGAATGTGTTGCCTCATCATACCCATATTGAAATTAAGCATTTTTATTTTGCAAGTTACAAAAACCCAAAACCAAATTGTTGTAAACAAAAAATGAAACAGCTATTCCATGCAACTTAAAGCCAGCTGTAAGTCCTACTTCAGGCTTGGCTTGATAGAAAATTCTCACTGAAAGTGATCAGCTGCACTTTCTCTGCCACTATAGATTGCCTGTGTCCAAGTTTCAGTCTTCCCACAAGCCAGCCTTTTCCATAATGGTCAAATGTATATAGAAGCTATAATCTCATGTGCTTTACCACCATAAATTGGTTAACACAATATGCACCTTCAACTTTAGAATTCCAACAAAGGTTAATCACATTAATTAGCTTTGATTTGTTACACGACGACCTCAAATCAGTCACCTGACTATGGATGAGGAAAATTCTTACTAATTACTAGCTTGAGGCTATCCCTAAAGCTGGTGTGAAATAATATTGGTGAGAATGTAAGAGAGGTAAATTTCATAAGTTGGTAGCATCATGTATTTTACTTCTGATTTACATGTCAAAAAATTGCACTATTGTTTTCAACTCCATCAATTCAATGAAATTTCTTTATCCAAATACACATTTGATAAATTACCACTTTTCACACCATCCAATCATTCATTCAGTAATGGTTAAAAGTATCCTATATCCCCACCACTGTTAATATGCACTATGTATCGATTGATAAAGAAAATAGACAATAGTCTTTGCCATAATGGAACTGGTATTTAGGAAGAAGAGACACCAATAAACACTATACATTCTAAATTAAAGAAAATGCAAAATATGTAGGATTGTCAGGGTAGATCTCATGAAGAAAAAGACACTTGAGCAAGGAATGAAAAGAAGTGAGGGAATTTGCCAAGTGAATATGTAACAGTACTGGATTCCGGGCAGTGAAAGAGTGACTACTAAGACACTGAGGAACAAAATATATGCAGTAGATAGCAAACAGCAAGGAGGCTGGTGTTGTTAAGTGGCCTCATAAATTGTAGAAAAGTTTATGTTTAGATTCAGGTTCAGTCAGAATGAAAGACCATTATTAGGAGCATGGATTTTATTCTGAGTGAAATGAACAGGCATTTGAGAAATATAAACAGAAAAAAAATGTAATATTTATATTGTAAAAGGAATTGTATTCATTTATTGAGAACACTATAGGGAGACAAGAAGAACTAAAAGGTTGGTAATTCCAAGAGGAGATTATAAGGGTTCTGAACAGAGTAGAGGCTATAAATGTAATGTTAGAGTATGGCTATATTTCAATGGGGGAGTCAAAGGGATTTTCTGAATGCTTGAATAAGTAGGTATCAGAGAAAAACAGAGTAATCATCAACCATTTTAATTAATTTGGCCTCAGAAATAAAGTTTCTTCAACAAAAATAGGAAACTAGTGGATTGAACCACAATAGAAGAAAGATCAGTACTTCAGTATTGAGTTATTAAATTTGAACTATTTATTAAATAAAAACTTTTCAACTTGCATATCCATACAATTATCCTGAGATTTTTAAAAATACTGATATTAGTTTCATAGTTCTGGGTAAAGCTTAAGAAAATAAATTTTTCAGTATACTCCAAGAAATACTGTCATTGCTCATGTTTGTACCAAATTCTGAATAGCAAAATATTAGATATTCAAGTGGGAAGTTGAAGTTGACTAGGTGCCTCATTTTTATGTGAGAAATCTGACCTGTAAATGAAAACATAGAAGTGAGCAAAATATAGATGCTGGAGAGAAACAAAAAGATTTCAGATAATCAATAGTGAGAATGTGCAAAGAGAACAGAAAAATACTCAGGGCTGATACATTGGGCTCTCTAGGATTAGAAGGAAAAGGAGGAAAAAAAAAAACCAATGCTGGAACTGAAAAAGGAGTGAATAAAAAATTGAAAGATAATCAAGATTAATATAAATTACTAGAATTTAATTAAAAGTATATCCAAAAACAGTGAAAAAATGTGTCAGTTTTAGCAGGGCAATTAAGGTGAGAACAAAGTATTGTTTATCAGATTTAATGTTATAAAGACTCTTGATGATCCTGTTAAGAATAATTTTTCCATACATACTCCTGTTCCTATGGAAACATCAATGACCACGAATGGCCAAAACAAACCTCAGCAAAAAAAAAAAAAAAAAAAAAGCAGGAAGTATAACACTCCCAGACTTTAAACTTTATTATAAAACTACAATAATCAGCCAGGGTTGGTGGCTCAACCTGTAATCCTGCACTCTGGGAGGCTGAGGTGAGTGGATTGCCTGAACCTGCAGGTTTGAGACCCACCTGGACAACTTGGTGAGACCTCATCTCTACCATAAATCAAAAAAGTAGCTGGGTGTGGTAGTGCGCACCTATAGTTCCAGCTACTTGGAAGACTGAAGTGGAAGGATTGCCGGAGTCCAGCAGGTCGAGGCTGCAGTGACTGGAAGCAGCCACTGCACTCCAGTCTGGGTAACAGAGTGAGACTCCAAATCAAAAAATGAAATAAAATAAAATAAAATAAAATAATCAAAACAGCCTAGTATTGGTGCAAGAACAGGCATACAGACTAATAGAGCAAGATAGAGACCCAGAAGCAAAACCTCAATTTCTCAACCAACTCAACTTTAACAAAACCTCATTTTTTGATTTATTGTAGAGACGAGATCTTGCCAAGTTGCCCAGAATGGCCCAAACCCCTGGACTCAGGCAGTACTCTCACCTCCACATTGCAAAGTGCTGGAATTACAGGCATGAGTCACCAGGCCTGGCCTACTCCAATTATTTATTCATTAAAAAATGATTTTGAGCACCCTAATATGCCCGTCATTCTAGTAGATGTTAATCCATTGTAAAGAATGACTCTGATAGAATGCCTGAACCTGGGTTCCTATGCACGATCATAACCACATGGACTTTCCTTCTTTAGCTGCACCCCATTCTCCTGCATAACTGATATTCAACCTTTACAATGTAAAGGGTTATGAAAATTTGTAATCTAATTATGAGAAACAAAGATGAAATAGCACAAGGATGGATTTTTATATAAAAAATTCTTTTAGGAATACAGAGTAAACATATACTTTGAAAATAAATATGATGCAAGTTTACTGGAAACCTTATAACCTGAAAGACACGTTTTAGCACATTGAGTGAGGTATTCAAGAAGGGTATTATGAGTATACAGATAAATGAAAATGGTTATCATTTTAGTTTCTCCATTTAACATAGTGAAATAAGTGGAAAAAAAGAAATATTGTAATTCAGAAAGGTAATACTGTTTATGGCATCTATAGATGGCCATAGAAATTGTACCTGTACCCTCTAGTCTAAACATGTAAACTTTATAAAATCAGACTCATTTTGGAAAGTATTGGAACACTTGAAAGCAATGCTGTTTATTTTATCTTCACCACCTAGATTGACTACCATCTAAAACTTTTCTCAATTTGAACGTGTTCTAAAATGTAATTTTTAAATTTGCATTCCCATGGCAAATTTTATGATATATATAATGTAGATTACATATTTAACATGTAATATATTGTTCACATATTATAATAAGCAAAGTTTAAATGTCTATTGCTGCAGCAAATTACGTAAGAAATATTCAAATATAAATCATACTAAAAATATTAAGATGTTTTGCATTTAACATTTCAATGGCATTTAGAACAACAGGAAGTAACTTGCATTGATTGATAATCATATCAATGTAGATTTTAAATTCTCTAAAGTATTAAAATTGCCACCTATGTTAAAGTTGTATTTTGATGAACAGTTAATTTTTCTTCTGAAATAGCTAATGAAATATATAAAATAATTGCAGTAGCTTGCTTGATGCAGGTAGCTCCATTTTGTTAAAATCTTCCATCTTAGCTGCCTGCCTCACTTAAAAATGACCCCACCAATGTATACGTGTGATTGTTGTAATGTTCCCATGTCCATAGGCCCATAACTTTGCTCCTCTGAGTTGTTCATGCTGACCGTTTTTGCTGACTGTTTGAAACTCCCTAGCCACAAGTTCCATGTAATTGTATGCTTTGTTAACTGAAATCAGATGATACACCAAGAAATTGTTCCATACAAAATTTCTCTTGTCACATCCCCATGTTTTGTTCCTATATTGTGTTCCCTTTTGTTTTTAGTTCCTTGTTCCCTCACTCCCTGCTCTGTAGTCCACTTGTGGTTTTTGCCTTTATAAACTTCTTGCTAATTTTGCTCAGCATCGAGATCTTCTTGGCATGAGCCTACTCTTGACCACGTGTTAATAAAGGACTCATAATTTGAACTTGGTGTGCTGGTGATTCTCCTTTCTCACAATTCAGTCATAACATTTGAGAACCCAGCAGGATTTTAATTTGCCAGCATAAGTAGCAACTTCACTCCATTTCTCCCCAGCTTGGTGGAGAGGTTGTAGGGGAGGCACCTTTTGAGTCATATCAGGGCTCCACAGCCTGTCATCTGGCTCAGAGGGAGTTGGAATGACTGCTGGCAGCTTATTGCCTCAAAAGGAACCTGAGTCTGGCTACTTTCTCCTAGGGGGTAAGAGTCTGGTTTGTTCTTGTTTTGTTTGTGGCCACAATTCTGTTTCAGGGAATCATGGCCTGATGAGGTCACCCTTTGGACACTATTCATTAGGCCAAGATGTTGACTGAATAGAGTCCTTTGATTTTCTGCCCTGAGGTTGTTCCAGGGATCCGTAACTTTTCTGCTTTGGTCTGGATGTACTCTGTTTGTCATTGTGTTTTAATTATGTGTTTATTTGCTATTTACTCATTGTTTATTATGGGTTTACAAAATTCACAACCTGTCAATCCTCTGGACTGTATGTTAAGAAATTTCTCTGTTGCAATTGCTGAGGACTAGGGTGTCCACCTTTCAAAGGGCAGGCTCCAGATCCTCTGTAAAATAGACTGGCCTACATTTGATGTTGGTTGGCCCTCTACAGGGTCTCTGAATGTTCATGTTACTAAGTCTGTTTGGAAGGTTGTTACAGGGACTCCGGGTCATCCAGACCAGTTTCCCTACATTGACCAATGGTTAAGTCTGGTCCAAAAGCCACCATCTTGGTTAAAGGCATGTTCCCTTGAAACTCCTAGTGGTGTCCTGGTTTCCCAACCTCTGGTTTGAAAACCAGGAATTTCTTGCCCACGTTCATCTTATCTTTAACCTACTTCTATTAGTTTATATCCTGTGTTGCAGGATGATAAGACTGACAATCCCCTTGAGCATCTGGTTATCTCTAACTAACCCACCACCTTATAATCCACAGCCGTCCTCACCTACTATCACATTGTCCACCTCCCTCATACCTACCCCACATGTGGCTACCTGTCTCTGCTCTCAGACCGATCTAGCCCCTCTCCTTCCCCTCAGGGAAATTTCTCCACCACAGGGGGCAGATCAGAACAAGCAACTGTTTTTGGTATACACCCCCTTTCCTCTTCTGATTTATATAACTAGAAGTACCAGAATCTGCTATTATCAGAAAAGCCATAAATTTTAATTTCTCTGATGGAATCAGTTATGCACACACATCGCCTCACTTGGGATGATTGCAAACAACTCCTTATAACTTTGTTTACTGCTGAGGAGCGGGAGGGTGTCAGATGTGAGGCTAAAATATCCATTCAGGTTTTGGCTGCAGGCACCCAGGAAGAAAATCAAGACATGTTAGATAGGGAATTTCCCCCCTCTTGCCCTGACTGGGACCCCCAACACCTCGGCAGGGTCCAGTGCATTGAATACCCATCACTGGGCTCTATTAGCAGGTTTGAGGGGAGATGCTCAGAAACCTATCAATCTTTCTATAACCACTGAGGTTCTCCAGGGACCCAAAGAATCTCTGGGGGAGTTATTTGAGTGCCTCTAAGAGGATTTTTGGACCTACACCCCTTTTGATCCCTCAACTCCTGAGAATGCTCGAGCTTTTAATTTGACATTTGTTGCTCAGGCCACTCTGGACATCTGGAAAAAGTTACAAAAATTTGAAGGTTTTGTGGGAATGAATATTTATCAGCTACTTGAAGTAGCCCAGAAGGTTTTTAATAACCAAGATGCTGAGAAACAGAGACAAGCAGTACAGGCAGCTGACAGAGCTGCAAGAAGACTAGCCAGAATCCTGGTAAGGGCCCTTTGAGTCTCAGGGGCTGATTCTAAGCCCCTTTGCCAAATATCAGATAACCAGAAGGACCAAAAGTATCAGAAAACTGGACATATTCGTCTGGCAAAAAACCAATGTGCTTATTATAAGGAACTAGGGCTTTGGGTCAAAGATTGTCCCTGCCACCCACAAAAATAGGACCCAAAGCCAGTTCTGGTCCTGCCCTCTGCTGGAGAGACTGGAAATGACTCAGATTGAAGAGGCCAGGGTTCTTTTTCCTTAGGCTTCCAAGAGCCCATGGTAATTGCCACTATCAGGGGCCACCCCGTTCAGCTTAGAGTGGACACTGAGGTGGAAAATTTGGTCCTAAAGTCACCTTTGGGACCTATGTCTAAAAAGCAGATCTTAATACAGTGGGCAACGGGGTAAGTTACTAGTTGTAAATTCACCTCTAACAGAACTGTCAATTTGGGACAGAAACGAATCACTCATTCATTTCTCATAACTCTGAATTGCCCATTCCCTCTTATGGGTCAGGACTTAATTCAAAAGTTAAGAGCCACCATTGTGTTTTCCCCTGACAACACTGAAATGTTTGTTCCAACTGCCTATCAAATGTCCTCAACTGCTCCAATTTCTGAAGAGTATATTTTAACTTCTTCTAAGTCCCCTACTGAAAATTCTTCATCAAGTTTATTTCTACAGTCACAACAGGAGTTTCCTTCAGTCTGGGCAGAGACCAACATGCCAGAATTGGCAATACATCATCCTCCAATCAAGGTAAGTCTACTGACATTGGCTACACTTGTTCATGTTCATCAATACCCTATGAGTTTACAGGCCTGAAAAGGAATTGCTTCTCAAATCAAAAGACTCTTAGCACTAATATCCTAACACCATGTAAGTCGGCATGGAACACTCCTTTCTTGCCAGTTCAAAAACCAGGAACTTCTGATTACCAACCAGTTCAAGACTTAAGGGAGGTCAACAAGTGGGTTGAAATCATCCATCCTACTGTTCCCAACCCATACATATTACTCAGCCTGCTTCCCTTTCAATATAAGGTGTATACAGTGCTGGATTTAAAAGATGACTTCTTTCTATTCCTTTGTCCCCTGTCAGTTAACTTATATTTGCTTTTGAATGGGCAGATTTGGACACAGGGGACACCAGTCAGCTAACTTGGACTCAGTTACCACAGGGTTTCAAACACTCCCCAACACTTTTTGGGGAAGGCTTACAACAGGATTTGTTAGGGTTCCATAACTTATACCATGAATGTACTTTACTCCAGTATGTAGATGTCCTCTTGCTTGCAGCTGCAGAATTGGATACTTGTTTAAAAGGTACTAAGGCTCTGTTACAGCATCTGCAGAACTTGGGCTACTGTGTGTCAATGAAAAAGGGACAGCTCTACTCAACCAAAGTTTCCTACCTGGGATACGAGCTAAAAAAGGTTAAGTGAGCCCTGACTTTGACCCAAAAAGAAGCCATTCTTCAGATTCCCATGCCAAACACCAAGAAACAGGTATGGGAATTCTTGGAGGTGGCAGGGTATTGCTGGCTGTGGATCCCAGGATTTGCTAAAATTTCCAAGCCCTTATACACAGTCACTGCTGGAGATCCGTTCCCAAAATGGACTGCTACTGAGGAGCAAGCATTCCAGCAGTTAAAAATGACTCTGACCCAAGTCCCGGCTCTAGCTCTCCCAGATGCTACCAAGCCTTTCCACTTGTTCATTCACAAACAATGAGAAATTACAAAAAGGGTCCTCAACTTAGACCTTAGGATCCTGGAGGAGACCGGTCTTACTTGTCAAAAGGACTGGAACCCATGGCTTCTGGCTGGTCCTCTTGTCTCCAGGCTATTGCAGCCACAGCCATACTAGATAAGGAAGCAGATAATTTGACTTTCAGTCAGAACCTGGCTTTAACTGTTCCCCATGCTGTTGAAACTCTGCTCTGAGGATGTCAAACGCTTACAATCACCCAGTATCAAAACCTCTTACTTTACCAACCTAGACTAACTTTCTTTCCTACACAATGCCTCAATCCAGCCACCCTGCTACCTGATGATAATCCAGAAATGCCAGTTCATGACTGTGAAGATATGTTGGACATCTCCCAGGCCAGCCGACCTGATCTTCAGGATACTCCCTTAAGCCTGATGTTGACCTGTTCATGATGGTAGCAGCCTGACAATAAAGGAGTTTGCAGAACTGGTGTGGTCATAACCACGGCATACGACATAATCTGGACACAGGCATTGCCTCATGGTACCTCAGCTCAAAAAGCTGAGTTAATTACTTTAACCAAGGCCCTGCTCTGGGGAACAAGAAAGTGGGTAAACATCTTCACTGGTAGCCAGTATGCTTTTGTTGTACTTCATGTACCTGCTATGATCTACAAGGAACGAGGTCTTCTTACCATGGCAGGTAAGACTATAAAAAACAAGGATGAAGTCTTAGTCCTTCTAGAGACTATATGGCTCCCTAAAGAGGGAGCTGTCATTCATTGCAGGGGACACCAAAATTCAAACACTCCAGAAGCAACTGGGAATCACTGGCAAACCAGGCAGCTCAAGAAGCAGCAGACTGCTCAATGGAACCCCTATCTGACTAACTAAAACTTTTCCAACTCCTTCTCTCCCAAAACAGCTTACCTATACCCAAGAAGAGGAGGAACAGGTGGACCTAGTGGGAGCTTATAAAAACTCCACTGGATGGTGGATCAAAGACTCTAAAATTATTCTGCCTGAAGCCCACAACACACCTTGGCAAAACAACTACATTCTACTACTCACCGGAAAGGTACCAAAATGACTGAGCTGTTAGACCATTTTCATCATATTAATTACCTAAAAAGCATAGCTGCAAGAGCAGCCACTATGTGCCCTTCTTGTGCCCAATGCAAAATAGGGAAACAGACCTCCGGACAGCATCAGGGCCCAAGGATTAAGTCCTGGAGAAAAATGGGAAATAGATTTCACTGAAATAAGACCTTCCCATGTGAGGTATGTTTATCTGCTAGTGTTTGTTGATCTCTTTTCTGGATGGGTAGAAGCCTTTGCCACCAAAAATGAAACCATATTTATGGTTACAAGGTTTTTATTAAATGAAATTATTCCTAGGTGTGGGCTCCCCCTCTCTATTGACTCTGTAATGGTCCTGCCTTTAACTCATCCACAGTACAGCTGGTTAGTAAAGCACCAAACATTAATTGGAAATTGCATTGTCCTTATGAACCACAAAGCTCTGGAGAGCTAGAACACATGAACTGAACTTTAAAATCTACTTTTACCAAATTAATAATAGAAACTGGTGAAAATGGGTAAACCTTTTGCCTTTAGCTCTTCTCTGAACACAATATACCCTGTATAAGGCTGGATTTACCCCATGATGAAATTATGTTTGGAAGACTTCCTCCTCTGTTACCCTGGTTGTGAGATCCCATCCTAGAAGAAATAACTAAACAATCTCTGTGAAAGTATCTCCAGTCCCTCCAGCAGGTCAGACTGCTGTCCACCCCAGGGTTCGTGCTGTTTTGCTCACTCTGTCTTCTATGCCTTGTCATCTGTTCCAGCCCAGAAACCTGGTTTTTGTCAAAAAGTTTCAGAAAGAAGGAATAACTCCTGCCTGGAAGGGACCTTTTATCATCATCATCACCACTCAAACAGCACTCAAAGTCGATGGGGTACTGGCCTTCATTCATCAAGAGAGCCATGGAAACTGACATAACTCCACCAGCTTGCTCCATTGACTGTGTTGCAGCAACCAGGGACCCTAAATATCCCAACCAAACCCTCCCAGAAAAAAAAACCACTCAGCCAACTGGACTGCAACAAGGAGCTCAAAAAACCCTCAACATCACTTTCCTAACCTGCCAACCTGCTGCAACCACAGCACAGGCTGATCAACCAACACGAACTTGAAATGTGAGACTCTAACTACCTGAAATAGACTAATTTACTGGTCAATAATTTTCTGAATGCATTGTACGCATTCCTTAACCCTTGCCTTTGTCATCCCACTTACTTTAGCTTTTGGCATAAGTTATAACTGTAGCTGCTATGGATTGGAAATGTGGCGAATGGGGTTTATTAATGCTACTTTATTTTTCATGTGTAGGATGTATTATTGCCTTATTATGTTTGCAATAAGTTTAACTACTGCCCAGGATAGAAATAGCATATATTCTTTCTCCCTAACCTCTTTCAAAACTGGTGACATCTTAGCTAGCCTATACTGAACATATCCAGAACTTTCAATAATATTTAAGGTCCAACTGTACTACTTAGCTACATTAGGCAAGGGAGTCAGTGACAGTTACCCTAAAACACCCTGGGAAGCCTCATATTTTCCAACCTGGGAGGAACCACATTTACCAGAAAACCAGGACCTCAGATTAGACCTCAGAAATGTAGGGTTCTATCTATGTCCTGGAAAACCCACCCAACTAGTTAAAATGGTCAAACAGATCATTTCTTCTATCCTGACTAGAAATGTGTCACCATCACTACTTACAGTGGAGAACCCAATAATATCTCCAAAATTACTCTTTGGTGGGCTCCAACCCCATATCCTGAAGCTCTGGTACTTATATGAATTAACAGTCCCCATCATTGGACATTGGGGTGCAGGAAAAACCTGGGGCATATGACTCTATTTAACAGGCTATGACCATGGTGCCCTGTTTATCATTCAGAGGTGAATACTTGGCTATAAACCTAGGCCAAAAGGGCCACTAGCTTACCTGGAAGACCCAATGTTCAATTTTCATTCACCTCTGCCTCCTGCTAACCAAATTACCACCCCAAGTCCACCTCAGCTGCCTCCAAAGCCAATTCCAGAAACTTGCCCAGGGACACAGTCTCCAAAGTTGCCTTGAGAAACTCATCTAGGGGCTGGTCCTCCAATCCAGCAACCCTCAAGTCTTTTTCCTATCCTAACTCATATGCACCATTGGTCAGCACTACTTGACCACAGTTAGCTTCAGATTACTGGCTCTACTTAAAGTCAAAGCCTCCTTACTATGTAGGTTTAGGAGTCAATACTCCTGCTGTCAGTAATACTGACAAAACTACATGTTCTCCAAAAACAGTTCATGTCACTATAGGAGATGTAACTGGAAATGCTTCTTGTCTTATTACTTCAAATTTCCATTTACTATCTTCTCCGTTGTCTGATGTCTGCATTTCATCTCTCACTGTAACTATAACTAAATCTATGGCCTATGTGGCCCATGCCAATACTTGGTTTTCTTGTCCTTCAGGTCTTTCAAATTGTATTACTGTTGAAATGTTAAATAATAAGCCTACCTTATATATCCCTGTTCATGTATGTCCCCAGGTATATGCTTATAGCAGTCCAGAAGGGACCCTATTATTCAATCCTCCTGGCCTTCTAGGAACTTGTCAAAAATGTGCTGCCCACCCCCCACTATTGCTGCCTTAATTGGGTTAAGTGTAGCTAGAATGGCTGCACTCAGCACTGCAACCTTGGTCTGTGGATAACTAACACTATCAAACTTTGTACGGGATGATAATTCTGACTTAAATTGTATGCAATCTGCTACAGACTGACTCCATGACCAGGAGGACTCCCTAGCAGAAGTTGTCCTCCAGAATTGTAGAGGCTTAGACTTGCTCTTTTATCCCAAGGGGGACTTCATGCTGCTCTCAGAGAGGCATGTTGTTTCTATGCAAACTAATCAGGAATTATTAAAAACGTTCTGAAAGGTTTGAGAAAATATTACAGGAAACAAGAAGAAATAATAATAAATCTTGACTTCAATCCTTATTTAATTGGAACCCCAAGTTGAAAACTCTCATCCCCAGTCTGGCTGGCCTATTTATTCTCCTTCTCCGTGGGTTACTTGTAGGACCTTGTATAATCAATTGCTTTATTAATTTCATCAAACAATGAATCAATTCTGTAAAACGTATGCATGTAAAAACCTATTATAATTCCATACCCATGACCAATGAGTCAACAAATTGACTCATGTATAAATAAAAGTGGGGAATGAAATAGCTAATGAAATATATAAAATAATTGCAGTAGCTTGCTTGACAAAGGTACCTCCATTTTGTTAAAATCCTCCATCTTAGCTGCCTGCCTGACCTAAAAATGACCCCCGCCCCCATAGTATGCATGTGATTGTTGTCACATTTCCATGACCACAGGCCCACAGCTTTGTTCCCCTGAGCCGTTCACATTGACTGTTTTTGTTGACCATTTTGAAACTCCCTAGCCTCAAGTTCCATGTAATTGTATGCTTTGTTAACTGAAATCAGATGTTACACTAAGAAATTGTTCCCTACAAAATTCCCCTTGCCACATTCCCATATTTTGTTCCTATATTTTGTTCCCCTTTGTTTTTAGTTCCTTGTTCCCTCAACCCCCTGCTATGTAGCCCACTTGTGGTTTTTGCCTTTATAAACTTCTTGCTAATTTTGCTCAGCATTGAGAGCTTCTTGGCGTGAGACTACTCTTTTTAAAATTTATTTATTTATTTATTTATTTTGAGTTGGAGTCTCACTCTGTCGCCCAGACTGGAGTGCAGTGGCTGCTCCCGGCCACCGCAGCCTCGACCTGCTGGGCCCTGGCAATCCTTCTGCCTCAGCCTTCCGAGTAGCCAGAATTACAGGAGTGTGCTACCATGCCCGGCTGATGTTTTGATTTATTTTAAAGATGAGGTCTTGCTGTCCAGGAGGGTCTCGAACCCGTGGGCTCAGGCAATCCACTCACCTCAGCCTCTCAAAGGCGTGGGATTACAGGCTGAGCCACCAAGCCCGGCTGAGACTACTCTTGACTGCATGCTAACAAAGGACTCATAATTTGAACTTGGTGTGCTGGCAATTCTCCTTTCTCACAGTTCAGTCATAGTACTTCATTTCTATATCTATCATAAGAAATAAAAGACATCACAATCACTTTATTTATGATAATGTTTATAAAATGCTTTATAGATTACTAACAATCTCACTTCCCCACTCCCCTCCCAGTAGCTTCCTGCTAATGCCAAACCTTTTCTTACAGTACTACAATAAATGTACAAGGTCTGCTTATGAGTGAGAACATGTGATACTCAGTTTTTTGTTTGTGAGAAAGATCACTCAGTATTATAGACTCTAACTCCAGTTAGATTGCTGTGAAGTTCATGATTTTGTTCTTCTTTATGACTGCATAATATTCCATCATGTATATGTACCATATTTTTTTATCCAGTCATCTTTTGATGGGCAGCACGGTTGGGTCCATGTTCATGTTACTGTGAATAATGTGATGATAAACTTACGTGTTCAGGTATCTTTTTAATAGGAAGATTGTGGGGCTGGATGAAAAGTCGATTTTTAGATCTTTTAGAAATTGCCACACTGTTTTCCACATAGGCTGTACTAGTTGACACTCCGCAAAACAGTTTAGAAGTGTAATCTTTTCCCGACATCCTCTCCAGCATCTGTTGCCTTTTGAGTTATTGATGATAGCCATTCTGACTGGAGTTATGTGGTATCTCGGTGTAGTTTTATTTGCATTTCTTTGATTACTAGTGTAGCTGAGCATTTTTTCATATATCTGTCAGATGCTTGTGTGTCTTCTTTTGAGAACTGTATATTCATATCTTTTGCCCACTTTGTAATGGGGCTGCTTGTTTTTTTCTTTTAGGCATGTTTGGGTTCCTTGTAGATCCTAGATGTTAAGCCATTGTCAAACAAACAGTTGGCAAATATTTTTTTCCCAGTCTGTGGGCTGTCTCTTCACTATGTCGATGGTTTTTTGTTTTTTTTTTTTTTTTGGCTTTGTATAAATTTTTCAGTTTGATGAGGTCCCACTTGTCTTGTTATAGCCAAACTGTGAGAATGGAGAATTGTCAGCACACCAGGTTTGAATTTTGAGTCCTTTAATAGTGCACAGTCAAGAGTAGGCTCATGCCAAGAATGCTCTTGATCCTGAGTGGAATCAGCAAGAAGCTTATAAAGGCAAAATCCTCAAGTGGGCTACATAGCAGGGGGTGAGGGTACTACAAGGAACTAAAAATAAAATGAACAATCTCTTGGATTTTAGTTAGCAAGGCATACAAGTACATGGAACTTGTGACTAGTGAGTTTTAAACAGTCAACAAGAGCAGTCAGTGTGAACATTTCAGGGGAACAAGGCTGTGGATCTGTGGTCATAGAAACATTACAACAATCACATGTACACACTTGGGAGGGGTCGTTTTTAGGTCAGGCAGACAGCTAAGATGGAGGATTTTAACAAAATGGAGCTACTTATGTCAAGCAAACTATTGTAATTATTTTGTATATTTCTTTTTTTAATTAATATTATTTATTATAGTTTTGTGGGGTACAGTTAAGGGTTAGGTGTACAATTCCGTTTCATTCAGGCACCCTGTTGATAAGAGGTGTTTTTTCATCCCCAGACAGATATTTGCTACTGTTAATCCCATCCCCCTCACCCCCCATAGTTTCCCAGTACCGTTAGTCATTTTCTTATAGTATTACATTGGATGTTAAAGGTCCATTATATGAGTGAGAACATGTGATACTCGGATCTTTGTTTCTGTGAGAGGTCACTCAGTATTATAGACTCTAGTTCCATCCAGGTTGCTGCAGAATTCATGATTTTGTTCTTTTTTATGGCTGCATAATATTCCATCATGTATATGTACCACATTTTTAAATCCAGTCCTCTTTTGGTGGGCAGCATGGTTGTTTCCAGGTTCGTGCTATTGTGAACAATGCTGTGATAAACATACATGTGCAGGTATCCTTTTTACAGAAGGATTTGTGTTCTTCGGGGTATATTCCCAGTAGGGGGATTGCAGGGTCATATGGAAGGTCAATTTTTAGAGCTTTTAAGAATCGCCACA
>NW_007249217.1:0-2025 GCF_000164805.1 Carlito syrichta
TCTTCCTACAAAAAAAAGCCCTGGTCCAGATGGCTTTCCAGCAGAATTCTACAAGACATTTAAGGAGGAGCTGATACCAATCCTACTGAAGGTATTCCAGGCGATTGAAAAAGATGGAACTCTCCCCAAATCATTTTACGAAGCCAACATCACATTGATACCCAAACCAGGTAAAGATCCAACAAAGAAAGAGAACTACAGGCCAATATCTTTGATGAACATAGATGCTAAAATTCTCAACAAGATCCTAGCAAACCGGATTCAGCAATACATCTCAAAAATCATCCATCATGACCAAGTAGGCTTCATTCCTGGCATGCAAGGCTGGTTCAATATTCGTAAAACCATAAATGTAATTAAATACATCAACAGATGTCAAAACAAAAACCACATGATCATATCACTAGATGCAGAAAAAGCTTTTGATAAAATCCAGCACCCCTTCTTGATAAAAACCCTTGAACATCTAGGCATACGGGGAACATACCTCAAAATAGTAAAAGCCATCTACGAGAAACCCACAGCCAGCATACTCCTAAATGGACAAAAATTGGAACCAATTCCCCTGAAAACTGGAACTAGACAAGGATGCCCACTCTCTCCCCTCCTGTTCAACATAGTATTGGAAGTCCTGGCTAAAGCAATCAGAGAAGAGGAGGCAATCAGAGGTATTCAAATAGGAAAAGAGGAAGTCAAGTTATCTCTCTATGCAGATGACATGATGGTGTACCTTGAAAACCCAAGAGAATCTGTCAAAGGTCTCCTTACATTGATAAAAGCCTTTGGCAAAGTCTCAGGATACAAAATAAATGTACAAAGACAATCGCATTTCTCTACACCAATAATAAACAAACAGAAACCCAAATAAAAAACACAGTTCCATTCACAATAGCCACAAAAAAAATGAAATACCTTGGCATCTTCCTGACCAGAGACGTGAAAGACCTTTACAATGAAAATTACAAAACACTGCTCAAAGAAATCAAAGCCGACATGAACAAGTGGAAAGATATCCCATGCTCATGGATCGGAAGAATCAACATTGTGAAGATGTCCATCTTACCTAAGGCAATCTACAAATTCAATGCAATACCCATTAAATTACCAACAACATTCTTTTCAGACCTAGAAAAAACAACACAGGAATTCATATGGAAACACAAACATCCAAGAATAGCCAGAACAATCCTCAGCAAAAAAAACAAAGCAGGTGGTATCACAATACCAGATTTCAAACTTTACTATAAAGCTACAATCATCACAACAGCTTGGTATTGGTACAGGAACAGGCATATAGATCAATGGAACAGAATTGAGATTCCAGAAGCAAAACCTCAATTTCTCAACCAACTCATCTTCAACAAAGCCCCCACCACCTACCAATGGGGAGAGGAAAACCTATTCAGTAAATGGTGCTGGGAAAATTGGCTGACCACATGCAGAAGATTGAAACAGGACCCCTATCTATCCCCATGCACAAAGGTTAACTCCAAATGGATCAGAGACCTAAATGTAAAACCTCAAACCATAAGAACCTTAGAAAAGGAAGGAAATACTCTCATGGAAATCGGAACTGGCATCCAATTTCTGTACAAAACCCGAAACCCACAGGACTTAAGAGAGAAGATAGACAAATGGGACCTTATTAAACTGACAAGCTTCTGCAAAGCCAAAGAAACCATCAAGAGAGCAGGGAGACAGCCTACAGACTGGGAAAAAGTATTTGCCAACTCTAGGTCTGACAAAGGCTTAACATCCTGGATCTACAAGGAACTGAAGCGTACTGAAAAGAAGAAAACAAACAACCCCATTATAAAATGGGCAAAAGACATGAACAGACACTTCACAAAAGAAGACATTCGAGCAGCCAACAAACACATGAAGAAATGCTCAACCTCACTAATCATCAGGAGATGCAAATCAAAACCACACTGAGATACCACCTAACTCCAGTCAGAATGGCAATTATCACACTCAAAAATACAGCTGCTGGAGAAGGGTGTGGTGAAAAGGGAACACTTCTAC
>NW_007249217.1:2365-30249 GCF_000164805.1 Carlito syrichta
CCAGCCATAAAAAAGAACAAAATCATGAATTTCGCTGCAACCTGGATGGAACTAGAGTCTATAATACTGAGTGACCTCTCACAAAAACAAAAATCCGAATATCACATGTTCTCACTCATATAATGGACCTTGAACATCCAATGCAATACTATGAGAAAATGATGGATGGTACTGGGAAACTATGGGGGGGAGGGGGATGGGATTAACAGTAGCAAATATCTGTCGGGGGATGGGAAAACACTTCTTATCTACAGGGTGCCTGAATGAAACGTCATTGTACACCTACCCTTAACTGTACCCCACAAAACCATAATAAAAACTACTGATTAATGAAAAAAAAAAAAAAAATGTGAAAAACACTCCAAAAATACCAGTTGCATGAATTAAAATACACAAAATTATCTTCAGCACATATGTGCCACACAATGAAGGAATCATTTTTTATTATTTCATGAACAGAGATAGTAGGTGATTTTTTTTCAAATAACACACAGCTATTTAATTGCAGACATAAAAAGTTACTATTTTAAATCAGTCCAATGTTCTTTTCTCAAGAACAAAAACAAGATTTATGAAGTTACTAAAGGCATATGTATATCATTGAATGAATTAAAACTGCTGTTTTAATTCCACACATAGTTTGAAACTTTGTCAGATTCAAAAATAACAATTTTTTTGTTCTGTTTTTTCTTTTAATCTTATCTATTGAAGGACAACTATCATTTATTCCCAAGCAGTTTGTCCACCAATCCATTCATCCATCCATCATCCTTTTTATCTTCTTCTTTGTGTGTGTGTGTGTGTGTGTGTGTGTGTATGTGTGTGTGCGTGCACACACGCTTGATTCAAAATCCACTCTTCACCCAGGCTAGAGTGAGTGGCACACTCACGGTCACCTCAGCGTCAACCCGCTGGGCTCAGGTAATCCTTCCACTTTAGCCTTCCAAGTAGCCAGAACTACAGGCGTGCGCTCCCATACCCAGCTAATTTTTTCATTTATTGTAAGGACAAGGTCTCACCAAGTTGCCCAAGCTGGTCTCAAAGCCTCTGTCTCCCAAAGTGCTGGGATTACAGGCTTGAGACCCTTTTTGTATTAATGGTGTCACCCAGCACTAAAATAAGGGAACTATACAGATAAAATAAAGCAGATGGAGTACAAATTATCACAATAATTAACCCAACTTACCGTTTGCTAGAAGAGTACTACGATTTTGTTATGCCTTTGAACTTTTTATAGTAAGAAATTATTATGTCACATTGGTTTAGTTGTAGGGAGGGCCAATAAAACCTCAACAATTTGACTATTTCCTAACCTTTCACCATTCTCCATACTTTTTCAGGCAACCCTTCTTACTTTAGCAGGCCAGTTAGAGTAAGCCATTTCCTCAATCTATGACTGCAGGATTTCATTCATTGCTGTGATAAGAGGGGACTACTTTAAGAAGAATCTAGCCCAACCAGCCTAGTTTAGCTATGAGCTCATGATTATGAAGGAAGTTAAAGCCATGTTGGATGAGAAATAGTTAAAGGAACCCAGAGGTATTTAGCAGTAAGAAAACTCTAAAAACTAGGCAAAGTCATTATCTTCAAACACTTAAAAGGTTATAAGGTTCCAAAAAGGACTATTTGTACTAGGGATAAAAGTAGCGCCAGTGGCTAGAAGGTTAAGAGCACAGATTTCAGTTCAGTATAAGAAAGTCAGAGCTATTCAAATATAGATTGGGTTATGCAACTCAGCCCTTGTGGAAATCTTCACTATTTATTTGTCACTGGACTTATCCAAGTGTAGGTTAGAAAACCTCTTGATGGGGTTGGTTTAAGCCAATTCAATCAGTACGTTAAGGTTTAGATTTCATGACCTTTAAAGCCCACTCCAACCCTAGGATTCACTGAGGCTCTGAAACCCACTCCCCTGGGAGTGCTGTCTGCCAAATTAGTCTCTGCATGAAAGGCACAGAATGATGTCAATTGTTGCAGCTGCAGTGAGTCAGCTGGAAACTGCTTGACAAAGGCAAAGTTCAATCTAGTTACTAAACCCCAACTAATTTTAAATGATTTTGGCTTTCTTAGATGGTTCCAGAATTACATACTCAATTAATGCTGTTGATTTCAGCCAAGTTTCCACAAAAAGAAGTAGAAAGCAAGGCAAGTATTTGGAGAAATCAAAGAAATTCGATCTTTCTATTTTAACTCCATCTTCAGTGATCCTGAAAACTCAGACCAAAAGTAATTTAAGTCATGACATAGAGGGTAGAGCTGGAAAATAGCTAGTTCCTGCCATATTTAATTGTATTTATCAGAGAAGATGTTTCCGAGTCAGGAAGAACTAGATTTGAATACTGGTTTAACCGTTACCAGCTATGGAATGTGAAGGCACTAGTCTCATCCATAAAAACGACGATAGCAACTACCATTTATTGAAAGCCTGCTATGTGCACTAGAGTTTCAAATGTATACCTGTAATCTTTAAAGAATTTCTTTAAGATGGGCGTTATTACTCACATTTTAGAAATGAAGAAAATTGTTTTTAAAGAGATACAGTCATTTCTCCAAGTCATACAACTAGTAGAATAGGTTGACCAGCACTTTTTTACATTTAATTGCAAATTCTAGTCAACGAAATATAAAAAAATTATATGGCTCTCCTAGGAGGATTTCTTTGAGAAAGGTGCTATGCCTTCCTTATGATCTGCTTCCATCTTGCTGTCCAGAAGATATCTGTGATAGAGCTCAAGTAATACATCTAACAGTGAGGAAGAAACAAACTGAAGATAAAAAGGATGAATGAATGGATGGATAAATGGATTGGTGGAAAATAGTCTGGGTCTCTAAGGATTTTAGGAAGCCACCAGATGTGTCAAAGAAGCTCATAATAAAGTTCTGTAACATAAGAGGGAAGTGCACTTCTCCCCATCTCAAACCTTATAAGACCCTTAATATGGGTTTTAGTTAAACGGTGCTGACCTAAGTGATCCTAGGTGACATACCACACATCTACATAGATTATGTTTCTGGGGCAGAAATTCATGCAGGGACATAATATAAAGGAGGTTTGGTTTAACAATATACAGATAGCTACTACAGAAGCTGGAATGCTATATAGCAGCCAAAAATTGCTCTAAGTTTTTAAGTAGCAGACTGATAAATTCTAGGGCAGATTTACCTAAAAATAGTATATATAGAAGATAAGTTGGACTTGAGAACAAAAGTTTATCTTAATAAGCTGTAACAAAGGAAAATCAGTTCTTACTACGATGTTCCTCTAGTACCAGATAATAATAAATTAAAAATGGTCAACATTTAATGCTAGAAGGCAATAATCTCATCCCTTGTTTGATTCATTCATTTAAATAATTATGCCATATTTTCCTACATGCCATGCCTCTTATATACACTCAAATCCTTGAGACTGACTATAGTTACAGACAGTGAAAAGCAAGATCCCTACACTCTAGTGAAAGGGACTTAAAATTATACAAACAGACACACAGAAATAAGCGATGTGAAGGAAGTATGCACAAGATGCCTTAGAAGCCCAGAGGAGAAACACTCCCTACCTTGATTATGCGGAAAAATGGGACATATACTTCTCAAAAGAATTGACAGTTGACTTGAGTCCTCAGCGATACATAGAAGTTAACCAGGCAAATAAAGAGCAGAGGGATACTCTAAACAGGATAAAAAGGATGTACAAATGAAAAGAATTGACAGCTTGGCATATCTGGGCTGGTGTACACACATTAGGATGATATAGAGGAAAATGGGATCGGAGATATGAGGAAAGGACCAGATAATCAAAGGCTCATTATATTAACCAGAGAAGCTTACATTTTATCCTTGAAACATCGAAGGATTTTTATGAGCACCAAAATGATCAAACATGTTTGCAAAGATTAGTCTGGCAGGAATTTGTAGGACAAAATTGCATTGTAGATGTAAACTGAAGAGCACTTTAGAGATGTTTTAAGAACTGAGAAGGATCTGTTGAGTTTAGCAGTCTCAAGACCATTTGACTGAAGAGTGAGAGAATTTCAGGGGTGTGTAAAAGCAGACACAAGACTGACATGGTAGAAGACTGAATGATCAATGAAGAGGGGACAAGTGAAGTCTAGATAGTACAATCATGTGCTGTAGAAAGACATGTCAGTCAACAATGTACCACATTTAGGATGGTGGTTCCATAATATTATAATGGAACTGAAAAATTATTATTACTACTATTCACTACATATTCTTCTTATCATTATTTTAGAGTGTACTCCTTCTAATTATTAAAAAAAATTAACTGTAACACAGCCTCAGGCAGGTCCTTTGGGAGGTATTCCAGAAGAAGGCATTGTTATCATAGGAGATGACAGCTCCATGCATGCTATTGTCCCTGAAGACATTCCAATGGGACAAGATGTGGAAGTGGAAGACAGTGATATTGATGGTCCTGACACCATGTAAGCCTAGGCTAATATATGTGCTTGTGTATTTTTAACCAAAAAAACCCTGCAAAAAGTACAAAAATAAATTAAATAGAAAAAAACCTGTAGAATAAGAATATAAAGAAGCATAATACTTTTGTACAGCTGCACAATGTGTTTGCATTTTAAGGTGTTATTGCAAAAGAGTCAAAATGTCTTTAAAAATTTTAAAGTATTGCAAATTTAGTGTAGCCTAGTATACAGTGCTTATAATGTTTACAGTAGTCTGCAATGATGTCCTAGGTCTTCACAGTCACTTACCACTCACTCACTGACTCACCCAGAGCAGCTTCCAGTCCTGCAAGCTCCATTCATGGTAAGTGCCCTATAGAGGTGTACCTTTTTAAACATCTTTTATACTGTATTTTTACTACACCTTTTCTACCTTTAGATACAAAAATACTTATCATTGTATCACAAATTTCCTGCAGTATCTGTCTACAGTAACATGCTATACAGGTTTGTAGCCCAAGAGCAATATAGACTATACCATACAGACTTGGAGTGAAATAGGCTATATCATTAGGTTTGGGAAAACCTACTCCGTGATGTTTGCACAATGACAAAATTGCCTAATGTCATGTTTCTCAGTATGTGCCACTGTTGTGAAGCAATGTGTGACAGTAGTTCCTTTCTCATCAAAACAAGAATCCTTGAATTAGGACAATATTTTAAAATATGCTCCAGGAAGAAGAGTGAAAGGGTTGTGTTTTTCTCTAAAACTAGAAAGAACTAAAAATGTTTATATTCTGGAGGAACTGGGGGAGTGTATAGAGGGATGCGAATAATAATTGAAGGAGAAGATCATGAACTCTTAAAAGGGAAAGAGAAGCCAGGCTCGGTGGCTCAGCCTGTAATCCCAGCACGTTGGGAGGCCGAAGCAAGTAGTTTGCCTGAGCCCCCAGGTTGGAGACCAGCCCGGGCAATTTGGCAAGACCTCATCTCTACAGTAAATCAAAAATTAGTCAGACATGTTAGTGCTCGCCTGTACTTCCGGCTACTTAGAAGGCTGAGGCAGGTCAGCACTGGGGTGGCTGTGAGCATGCCACCACACTCCAGCCTGGGCGACAGTGAGATTCCAACTCAAAAAAAAAAGGGAAAGAGAACCTACACAAAATATACAGTACATAATACAATCAGATAACTAAATTGACAATGAAAAGGGACCTCAGGCATGAGGGATATATGTTCAGGTTTGAGGAAGTTAAGACCTTTACGATTTGATTCCCTAACCCAGATGTGAGCCAGCTGGAAGAATGAGTCAAAAAAAAAAAAAAAAGACAGTCAGTAGAAGGTTTGAACAGCCATATTATCTGTGAGGTGCTTTATAGTTTGATCCAATAACGAGAACAAAGGATTCTATCCTTGTCTTCTCCATCCTTATCTTCTTATATGTCCTTTTCTTGATAAATAATAGTAAGGATAGAAATAAAAAACCTGTAAAGACATCCTCCTTAGGTAGATTTTAGCAAAGCAACTGGCTCAATGAAATGATAACAAGTGTTTTAAACATTAAAAATCAACACTCAAGAAAGAGGTAGGAAGACAATTCATAAAGAAATTGTCAGTATGACTCATAAAAGCAGAGACACCATCAGATCAACAGCAGGAAAACTAGGAGTGACTCTGATACACCTGGAAAATAAAAGTCTCAGGATTAAATCTCAGAGATTAGTAACAGTATTCTCAAAATGCCATTGTGACAATGATGAATACTAGTGTGTTTTCCATTATTGTATCCTCCATTCCTGAATCTGTGACAGCACATAACAGTTACAACTTACTACTACTTGGTTATCAGTATGGAGAGAATAGCATGAGCCTCAGACTTTCTTCAATATGTTTACCCAGGTTCTTAGTACAGGTAAGTGTGGGCTATCAGTTCTTCTTTTATGTCTGAAGATGCTAGAGATGCAACAGAAGGTTACATTCCTCCAAGGAAATGCTCGTTTATTTATTCATTCAAAAAATCACTTGGTGGGCTCTACTATATATGAGGTATGGTATTAGAACTAGAAACACAATACTCAACCAAGGTGCAGTGTTTGTTCTCTATCTAGCATCTCTCTAAGATGACAATGACCAGATATGAATGGGAAATCTGAAACAACTTCTCTATGATGGCAGAAGTTGAGCGGACACTCACAATAGCATAAATAGTTTACAACAGTGTTTCTTAAACTTAAGTGTGCATGCATTTGGAGATATTAAAATGTAGACTGTGATTCAGTAGGTCCAGGGTAGGGCCTGTGATTCTGCTTTTTTAACAAACTCCCATATGATTCTGATTCTGGTAGTCCATGGACCATATTTTGAGTAGCAAGGATTCACAGTAATTTAATATAGGTGGTGTAAATTTGAAAGCACCTTCTGAATTTTGTTTATAAAATATTTCTCTTTATAGTCTTTGATCCTTTTGCTACTTTTAAAAGTGTTTTTGATTTTCTACTGTAATGGTTAATTGCTGTCTCGATGGGAAAAAAACTAAACTGTTATATATTCTTCAAACAAAAATACAGCATAGGTCACTGACTACTATGGGTATTCAAGTATATTTTTAATATAATTGGACTCTAAACTCTGTACTGTTTCATTCCTCCAAGAAAATTGCTCATTGATGTATTTTCTTTTATTATTAAAACATTATTTCATTTGGATTGGAAGGAGCACATAAATGCTGTCTTACTCTTTCCTGACAACTAAATTGTTCTACTTTTTTTCGTTACTTAATTAGAATGATCTCAATTATCATCGGAATAATAACTTTGTTACTCATATTCTTCAAGAACTTGACTGGAAAGCTAGAGGAAAATTCTTTTCTATTTGAGCTACAATTTCTAAAAACTACCAAGAAACCTGCATACTCTAGAATTACGCACATTACAAAAGTCAAACAAAAATCCCAAACCACTATTGTCCTACCAACCACTGATAGTTTGAATATGACTGTCCTCATTGTTAAAATGATACAGTAGTCTGCTTGGAACTTTGAATTTATAGTTTTCTAAGTCTAAACTAGAATTTCTAACACTGCATGAATATTTGGTTGCCCCACCCCCACCTTTGTAGAGTAAGGTATAGTATTAAAAAATCCTAGGTCAGCATTTAACCTTCAACCATCTTGACTTAATTATTAATCTTAATAATGGATTCATTGGCTGCCACTGTATTATTTCTTACATGGTATTTCAAGACACTCAGGGACTGGATTTTTCTAACCTTTAACTTGACTGTCCCTCAGGTTAGATACATAATATCTGTTCCCAGGTGGATAACAAAAAGCAGATAAATAGATCTTCAGTATATCACTAAAGTTACAATCTAATTTCTTCTCCACTGAACAGACAAGCTTGTTTTGAACTTAAATTGGATATTGTCTAATCCTCACAATCTGCATGTGCTTTTCATCACAGACTGAGTTCATTTACTTAGATTTATTTTTAATAAATACTAATGTTCAAATTTCTTACATCTTTCTTACTTACCTAATATGGATGTGGATAGATTTCTAACTTTGGCTTCTCCAACATATCCCCTCTCCCTTTTTTGCCAAATCTAAGATATCCTGCTGTCATTCCATTTTTGGTATTGATACTGAGGACCTGCCTTTTTATTCTTTAAAAAAAAAAATGTATTCAGTCCTACCATGTCCCAGGAACTCTCCTATATAGAGAGGCACACAAAAGATTCCCCAACTGCACAGAACTTATTCTTCAAATGCTATGATACTATCATATATGCATATACATTAAAACAACTTTGAATTGTATTCCAACTGTACTTTATTATTTGTGATATACATTCTTATATTTATGCAAAATGTGTGTGTTTAAAAAACTTACAGGTTTAAGTATCCTACTTACATAAAATATTCTATAATCATTCTCTCAGAATCCTAGCTTGGAGTTTACTTTAAAAATATATATAAAATTTCTAATTCAACACTTCTTACCCAAGTAAAGAATACATTGTACGATGTCTGTGTACATCATTCAAATTTTGCTCAGATGTCCAGGAACTGGGAGTATCTTATTTCACAAGGTAGCACACATTGTTGTTTCTTTAATTGGTACAATTTCTGCTCTTTCCTCAACAAAGAAAAATATTATTATAAAGCAATCTCCAAATATTTGAATACAACCATTCTGTCTCACCTTAATTGTTTCTTCTTTAAGTTAAGGAACTTCCATTTGTGGCAGGGTTTTCTAGATTCTTCACCACCTTTATCCTTGTTTTTGTATGTGCTCTAATTTTGCAGTGTTTCTGTAAAGATGGATCATTCAGTCTGAATTAAAAAAAGATCATCCAGATGGACTAGCACAGAGTACCACAGAACTCATGAGACCTGGATAACCCAAAATTGAAAGGGTGTCTATCTTCAGTTCATAGTGAGCTCATGGAAACTAAATTCTTATACATGAAATACAAGTCTTATCTTAAACTAAAATAACCAATTATTTATGCCAAGAGTAAATTATATTTGTCCTTATTAATTTATTATTGCTAGCTTCAGCACAATATTCTAGTTTTGGTTAGACTGTACCTTGATTCAATCAATTATTTTATTAAATATCCTTCCCAATTTTTTTCCATCTGAAAGTATGATAAGCTTGTCATATATGATTTCACCCAAATAATTGATAACATTTTTCAACTGTATAAAGGCAGAAGACAGAGGCTTGTGGCACTCCCAGATGGCAGAAAGCCATTAATCTTATTTTTAAAAAAACTATTTGTCCACTTTGTATTTTCTTATGAAATTAACACATGCTTGCTCTAAAAATTTAAACAATACAGAAAAGGATAAATCAGAAATAGAAGTACTCCTATTACAATTCTACTTTCCAATGTGTTTTGTTATATATTTATCCATACAGACAGATGTATCTACCTATCTCTGACTGTATATATTTCTATTTTTTGACAAAAGTGGGCTTGCACTATAATATGTTCTGAACTGTTTTAATTTAAATTATCATTGGCCTATTTTCTTACACATCCAAACATTGCAAGTCACATTATTCTTTTTAACAGTTGCATTGTATGCCATCTTATAATTATATCACAATTTATTTAATGTTCTTCTGATGAACCCTACTTTATAAAACATACACAATATGTACTCATTGCAATGTACACATTTCTTGGGCAGTAATGAGGATATTTCTGCAGAATTCACTCCTTAAATTAGAATTGCTGGGTGAAAAAATATGCAAATTTTCAGGTCTAACAGATAGTTCCAAATTGCCCTACCCGAAATAATACTGAATTATACTTCAATCAGTGCTAGCTATGTTCATTTGCCTAGGTCCTTGGCAGAAATCAGCATTATCAGTCTTTTAATTTTTATCATTATGATAGGTAAAATCTCAATTCATTTAGTTTTTTGTGGAGTTTTTTTCTTTTTAGCAAATTTACGTTTTAATGCTTGACAGTCATCTAAATTTCTCCCGTAAATGTCAGATTCTGCCTTGTCCATGATTTCCTACAGTATTTTTAAAAATTGATTTTTAAAGAGCTCTTTGAATTACAGTGGTCTTATGTTTGTGATACATTGTCCTAAGGTTCAAAATGTCTTCATTTATGTTTTTATTGTTGTTGCAATGTTGCTATATAAATTTGTCATCTTGTTAAATATTTAATCTTTAAAAAATTACTTCTGAGTGATTTTATGCTGTGATAAGTTTTCCTTATTATATACGTACTAAGATAAAATATATTGCTTCATTATATATAAGTAAATATTTAATCCACCTAACGTATATATTGGCATAAGTAATTTAAAGAGTCATTTTCATGGTTCTTTAGAGGCAAGTTAGTTATCCCACTATCATTTACTGAATATATTCTCCTATGCTATTTGAGACATAACCTATATACTTCCAAATTCTAATAAATACTTGGATCTGTATTATGACTTTCTCTTTTATTTGACTTGAGAGTATCATGCTGTTTTAAAACAGTAGGAATCAATCCATATTTTTGTCCTCTATTAATTAGGGAGGTTTCCAATAAATAATTAATATTTGCCCATTATTACTGATCAACAACACTATTAGCAGTAATAATATTAGTAATACTAAAGCAATATAGCTTTACTGAAAGAAAAATATGGGGAAAAAGCCATATTGGAAGAAAATAATTAACAGCTATTTTGTGACTATTCCTCTAACTTCATGAATGCCTAAAGACTTGTTCTTTGGTCAAGTTCTTCTTTCAGCAGTATTATTCTAGGAATTTTAAGGTACCAGGTCTGATCAAAGTTACTGTATACCCAACCAAGTAGCTGTCTTTCACGGGAAAGAATCATTATCAAATAATGTGTAACCAGTATGAATGAGATGTTTACCACCAAAAATTGAAAGATTGATTCATAAGCTGATTAATTCTTTGAACTCAGATGGCACCAACCCAGTTTCATCCTTCATGACTATATACAGTCCATTCCTGGTGTAAATTAATGAGATTACAAATTAAAGGCATAAATTCATGAAGAAACATGATGTTCCTTAACTCCCCTCCTCTTTAAGCTGCTGTTCCATCATCTGACATATACAATAGATGAAGTTAAGGCATATATTTTTGCCAAATGGGAAATAATTTTTTTTCCTCTGCTTATGATTTGGCTTTATTATTATGTATGAATGAGAAATTTTTCTATTTTAAAAAGAAAACATGTTAAGCATTTTTGTACTTTTACATAGTGTAGAACAAGTTTTCCTATTAAGTCTATAATATATTAATTCCCCAATTTAATTAAATATAAAAATATCTATTACTCCAACATTCCCCAGTGATCTCAAGCAGCAGTTTTTTACTATGCAGTTCTTGGCATGCTCCTAAATAAAATTACTAATTTATAAGAAAAATAAAGCAGTTATTCTCAAATCTATATGATCACAATATCACTTGAGGAGCTTTAAAAAAACAACAACAGATTTCTGGAGCTCACCACTAGAGATTCTAATGCAGTAGAATTGGCATGTGGCATTGAGACTATACTCTTAAAAATATTTCAGGTGATTCTGATAATTTTCCTGATATATGAAGTTAAAACATTCTTAATACTTGTTTTTACAATTTCCTGTAGAATTTACACTGTAAATTCATAGGCCATCAACATTAGATTATCTGGAAAGATCATTTTAAAGGTATATAACGAGTCTATGGTTCTAATACACTGACTCAGAACACTGAGAAAAAAAACTAGGAATCCCAGTTTTCATTCCTAACCTACTAAGTTTCAATAATATTTCACTAACACTAGAGTCAGTCTCTACAATCGCATCATTGAAGAATATAGAAATAGATTGATTACAGTAACAATTCTGAAGTTTTATTTATTCCACACAGTTTCAGCAAAAAAACATCATTCATTATCAATTAAATCAATGCTGTTAGTTTTAACTTTATTGGGGTTACAGTTTTATTTCTATATAATTTGAAGATTTGGATTAGATACTTTATTTTCAAAGAACTAAAGCTTAAGTCATTTATTGTTAATCAAATATTTAAATATATATATAAATATGACAACAGTAAAATAACTTCATGATGATATTGGAGATACATGAGAAATTGTTTTCCTGAAAAAATTTTTTCAGTTGAAAACACATTAGATCAACAATGAAGCCACTCAGAAAAACAATTCTCCAAGACATTTGACTATTACCTTTCATCACCTTTGAGGATTTAATAGTTAATTTTATGTGTCCACTTGGCTAGGACACAGTATTTGGGCTGGTATTTGGTCAAACATTAGTCTAAATATTGCTTGAAATTATTGTTTAAATGAGATTAACATTTAAATCAGGAAAGTTTGAGTAAAGTAGATTACCCTCTATAGTGTAAGTGAGCCTCATTCAATCAGTTGAAGGCCTTAAGAGAAAAAAGACAGACTCTCTTGAGAAAGAAGAAATTTTGCCAGCAGTCTGCCTTCATACTTGAACTGCAATATCAAGTCTACCTTCAGTCTACAGTCTGCTGCTAGGTGGATTTTGGACTTGTTGGCCTCCACATTCATAGAAGCCAATTCCTTAAATCTGTCTCTCTCTCTCTCTCTCTCTCTCTCTCTCTCTCTCTCTCTCTCTCTCTCTCTCTCTAACTCTATCTCTATCTCTATCTCTCCCTCCTCTCTGTCAGCACCCCCAGAGTATTATGGACCTACTAGGACCTACTAGAAAAGTTCCACACTTGCCAACTCTTAAGCTTCAGTGTCTAGACATAGCTGAGCTCTTTCTCACTACAATTTAATAATTTTGTTCAAGTCAAAAAGAGGCTTATAGCAAAGGTATAATTTGCTTGTCCCCCTCCAAAAATGAAAAATGATCTTGTGCTTATTTGATCAAAGTAGACATACCAGGGTGGGATTATTTGGATGAAATTGAAGACCTGGGGCAACTCCTTTGGGTTCCCTCCCACTGTGGGAGTTTTTCTGTCCTCTCAATGAATTCTGCTTTCTACAAAAAAAAGAAAGAAAGAAAGAAAAAGAAAGAAATTGGAGGACTGAACTGTGTTTTGGATTGCATCAGACCTATAATTTCTTTCTTCCTAGTAGTGTCAATAATTCACTAAAGATCTACAATTTTTTAAAAAGAATTAATTTGGATTTTATTAATGAATTAATTGTCTTAGGGTTCAGGTTCCAAGTAAGTTGGAACAAGTACGTGTCTTCCTGTGTAAACTAAATACAACTACACAAACTGAACAGAAAACATAGAACAGATATTTGAGACTTCTGATATGTAAATGGCAGCAAGCAGATCAGAAAAAAGTACCAGAATTAGAATGCCAACAAACTGGTCAATTTACCTTTTTTCCCTCTCTTGTATCCCTGGTCTTAATTTAATTCATGCAGACACCAAGAATTGAGTAGTACAATGATGCAGACAGAAATCCAAGAAAACTCTTAGTTCTGACTCAAAAAACAGTAAAGGTAACTCCTAGTGTTTAGAGACAATACAGAAATTTCTCTCTCTCTCTTTCTCTCTCTCTCTCTTTTTCTCTATTCACTCATACTCCAGCACCAAAGAAACCCATGGAAAGGGTGACAGTGGTGGTTATAAGAACTCAAAGTTTTTTAAGTCAAAATTCTGAGAGAGAAAAACTTCCTCTCTTGTTTGGTGAAGCGATGTTTTTAAGTGGGTGAGGTCAACCGCCATTACTTTTTTCCTAACTGTCCACGCAACACTGGGACCTAGATGAAAGCTCAAAAATGGAAGTGTGCGAAAGAGTAAAGTAACTAGAATAACAAGATTCTGTCCTGAAGACTGAAAAAGGGAGCTTTAGGGAAAATGCCTGAGCAATCAAAAAAACAAAAAACTCAAGGAAGCAACTTAAAAAGTTGTTTATAAACTCCAGGGCTCAATCTAGCCTCACTGGTGTGGATCTTCTCCTAATTAAAAGACCAAAGACTTTGAGAACTGAATTAATAAAGAGAAATTCTTAGCAAAAGAAATAGAAGGTATAAATAAGAACCAAATTAAAACTTTAGAATTGAAAATTATAAAGACTAGATTGCTATAATAATAATTATTAGCTCAGCAAGAACATACACTAATACTAAATGTGTATGCACCTAATAAAAGAGCTACAAAATAAAGTAAAAACTGACAGAATTAATAGAAAAAATAGACAAATCCACAATTATAGTGGGAGATTTTAATACTTCTCTCTCAGTAACGCATAGACATAAATTCAGTATAATTATAGAACTGAATAATGCCAGCAACATACTGGATCTAATATATTAACTCAAAGGACATCAGTATATTGTATTAATATTTATAGAACACAGAAATATCCTAACAACAGCAGAATTCGCTTCCTTCTCAATGTATTATCTTGATTTTATCTTGCCTAGGGATTACAACTTCGATGTTGCTATATTCACATTTCCAAACTGAGTTGTGGCTCCTACTCCAGTATTTTAGCTGTACCATTCTCTTCTCATTTAAACCCCAACTTACAACCTTCATATATCTACCGAAGATCACCAGTGCCAAATTAGGAAAATGTGAGAAAAGAATGTAGAAGTAACTACTGTATTTTATGACAAAGGTTTATTTTAAATATTTTGATTTGTATGTATTTATTTTTAGGTTATCTATGTTGCCCAGACTGGTCTAAAATTCCTGGGCTCAAGCAAGCCTATCAATTCAGCCTCCCAAATAGATGGAGTTAGAAGCACAAGTCACCATGCCTGGCTAAATGTACTTAATGTTTAAATATATTTTAATATGCATAAATGTATATAAAAGTATAAGTAAATTACATAAACAATCATACCCAACTCAGATTTTAGAAATAAAATATTGTCAGTGTTTGTAAAGTCTTGTTTATCCCTCCCTGCTACATTTTCCTCTTTTCCCACTAGAGATAACCACTATTATGATTTCTATGAATAATTCATTCTCATGTTTCTATGTACAAATTCCTAAACAATAAAGTTTAATTTTTCTAGTTTCTCAACAGCAAAAAATGTAAATGATACTGTACATTTTTTTGACTTTATTCTTTTACTCAGTAGTTTGTATGTGTTCATTTACATTAGGGATGTGTCATATAGTATTTTATTTTATGAATATAACAAGGTATTAAAATTCTACTGTTGATGGACATTTGGGTTATTACTAGTTTGGGACTATTATCAAAAATGCCTGCTATGAACATGTGTTGTACATACACAAGGTTTTCTCTAGAGTATAAAATTCGAAGTGAGAATGCTAAGTTATATCCATTTTTCTGGATAATGGCAAGCCTGTTTTCTAGAGTCACTGCACCAGCTTACAATTCACCAACAGATTATGCATCTTCCCATTGCCTCATATTCTTACCTACACCTGGTATTTCTGACTATTTAATTTTGGCCAAATGAATGCATCTGTTAGGGTTGCTTATTGCAATTTAAAGTCACATTTTTCTGACTACTGATAAGATTGATTTGTGTGTGTGTGTGCGTTCCAATAAAACTTTATTTACAAAAACAGGTGTAGGCCTGGATTTAGGTAATAGAAACCATATGAGAACTGGCTAAATCAGATAATTTTATACATTTATAAGCTATTTAGATTCAATCTCTTGTCACTTAATGTCTTTTGAAAATTATTTGGGAATGTTGGTTTCCACCCTCACTCTTTCCCCAGCAATTTCTTTGAGAATTAAAAATGTCACTGATGTTTGCTTTTAGATCTCTGTCCCATTTAATATCAACCCTAAAATTTCATTAAAAAGTTACATTTCTAAGAAGCATCAACTGTTTTCCACCATTACCGATATATCTGATTCACATCACTACTCAAGATCCTCTTGAAATAGTCACCTTCCACATGAACACCACTTCCTTCAATTCTACCATATCGTATTACAACTTTCTTTCTGAGGAAAAAATGCTAACTAGAGTTTGAAGCATTCTGTATGGTAATATAGAATGGAGATTGAAGGGACCATGGCAATAATTCACCACATATTTCCATACTCTCATTTTAGAGAGGAAGACAGAAAGACTCAGAAACATGAACAGAACCAGATTTAGAATGCAGAGTAATTTCTTTTAATAATCTCTTCCAAGAAAAGATACAAAGAAGAAAATGAAATTCACTCACCATCCCATTAACTGAATGTAACCAGTAGGTATTTTCTTAGAACAAACTTCTAAACATCTCTCTCTCTTTCTTTCCCCCTTCAATTTGCTATTTGGTACTTAGCTTATTTCTAATTTTTTTTTACTGAAAACAATATTATAAATATCCTTTGATAGATATCATCTCACATTTATTTGATGTTTTACTTAATAATATATTCCTGGAAAAAAAAGAATATAAGTGTTAAAACACATGTATGTTTTAGTAGTTCACATTTATTAACAAACCTCCTTATTGGAAGTACAAATTTACTATAAGAGTGCTGGTTCCCTTATGGTCATATTGACATTGAACATTGTCAGTCTTTTAAACATTTTCCAGTCTAACAAACAAAAATGTGATATATCCCAGTTTCCTTGAATCCCAGTTATGTTGACATGTTTTCATGTGTTTAATAACCATTTTATTTTTTTAATGGCTTGTCCATGTCTTTTGTCAAATCTCAACTGGAATGCTTGCTTTGTCTGATTGATTTTTAAATGTCTGTATGTAGTAAGATCATTAACATTTTTATCATATATGGTGCAGATTAACTCCCAGTTTTTTATCTCTTAACTTTGCTTTGTTTTACCAAACTAGGTTTTTAAAGAAAATATTTTATTGAGTGTACTAATTATAATTAAAATGACTTGAAAAAGGCAAACAAAAATGCTGCTGATCTTATTTCTGTGTACTACTATCACAAGTGATAGCAGTGTATTTTCTTGTCTGCTCAGTATGTAAATATTCAGTATGGTGAACAATTTCCTCTCACCACTATAGTATGTGAAAATATGACGTTCCAGACATGATTTAGCAGTTAGAGTTATGCATGTGATCCATTGGAGCCAATTAGTAGCCGCTACCTAAGAAAATGAGCCTGGGGGAAGTGACATAAAGATAAAGAGTCAATTAGAAGTTCTGTGTAGCATCTACCAAGGAGTGGACAGTCTAGTGGCATGACATAAATCAAATATCCAAAGATGTGGAGTCCATCAGCTTGTCAGCTAATTGCCTGGTGGCTTCAGAAACATCACATGTTCTGGAACAATTATGACAGTGGTGATAACCTAAGCCAGAACTTCCTATAACCAGATCTTGCTGTCCAGACTCTTTAGATCCTACCCAGTCCTAGGTCTCATCCTTCAAGTTGATTATGTGAGCCACCTTATATCCTTATCTGCTTGCACCTCCACTTCTTGGTTGGTTCCATGACTTTCTTTCCTTGTACTTACTTCTAAACTTTCTACAACCTGATTATAAATAGAGCATTCAATTATTAGTTTTTGAATTAATACATAAAGCAATACATAGCATATTCTTCATTACCTCGGTCTTTAATTTATATAACAAAGTTTTGGGTATAATTTTCAGACACATATTTGTCCAATTATATTTAAACAAGCAAAAAAATTAAATCTGGACTCATATATGCCTTAAGAATTCTGCAATATTTCAAAGGAAGGCCTTTCCTGTGGGGATAAAAAGAATTCTGCACTATATATAGTAATCTAAATATGCCTAACTAAGAAAGTAATTTTTTTAATTTATGTAACCCATTTACTTAAAATAGGTACCATTCCCTGACATGTACATGTTGAAAGCTCCAGGACATGATTTGATTACACCAGAAAGACAAGTACATAACTTTATTGAAAGTAAGTTTTCCTCTGCAATACTATCAACTACCAAATGTCTCAAATTTTGAAGAAAGAAGAAAATGAGTGATTCTCCAATTAAAAGCCCCACATGAAGTGAAATAATTTGCAAGTTTAATTTGACACTTACAGACATCTGGAGAAACATTTGGTAAATTTAGAGAAGTTCCACTGGATGTTTTAGAACTCCTTACTGCAAATTTCTCTCATTAAAACCAAAGGCAAATCATTATTTAAAATTATATCATTTTTCTCCCAGTAATTAAAAAGAAAATCCAACTTTTAATAACATTTAACTGTACTTTACTTTTTCAATAACCATTATCTCTTGGTAGGTACAAAATTCCAGAAAGTTATACCAGCTATACTTAAAGGCAAATTGACTTTACTTATTAACATCCTAATTACCCTGGCCAATTAATCTTGGAGTTAGCTGTGTGATCTCCTTTGGCTAAGAAAAGGTGAATGGATGTGAAGTATGCTATGACAGAGCAGAAGCTTTGAGCACTTGAGTGGTTGGGCTCACTTAGTAGCTGTTTTATTTATACCATGAGAACCACACAGTTTGAATAGAAACTGCTCCTTCTACTTGGAGCCTCAAATGAAAAAGACACATGGAAAAAGAGCAGAGTTGCCTCCCACCAGCGGTGGTCTATACCTGGTATGTAATGAGAGAAAACTGTGTAATTTTGTTGCCATAAACAATCGGGATTAGAAAGATGTTTGTTATGTGTCACAACCTAATGAAAACTTACTAATACAAGGAGCCACCTAAAAAAACCTGGATTTACCTTTTGGAGGGTGGGCCTCTTGTACTACAGGCTTCCCCCACTAGGTAAGTGTTCTAGCAACCCATCTGCATCAGTATATTAGCTCACTGTGGTGAGAGGCTGCATTAGGCTTCAGTGAATTTTGGGGGGAGATTCTTTCAACACATTAGCCCATTCCATGATGAGAGATTTGCCAGCACGCCTGCCCACACCACGCTGAATATTCAGCAGTTTTTGGCCAAAAATTTCATGACTCCCATGCCCCACCCTCCCTATTCACCTGTTCTCACCCAGAGCAACTTTTTATTTGTTTCCCCGAATGAAAAAAGTCCTCAGAGGGAGACGTTTTGCCCATGTGGTAGAGGTGAAACAAAAAATGGCAGAAGCACTATAAGGTATTAAAATTGATATATTCAAAAATTGTTCTGAGCAGTGGAAAAACTATTTGGATAGGTGTATGACATCAAGCAGAGTGTACTTTGAAGATAATCAAGCTTAAACACGTAAGAACAAATACACAATTTTTAAATAAATAAATTCCTTTTTTTATTTGTCTCCCCATACAAGTGGTATTGGTTCTCATTGTGACTCAGCCTACATCTGCAGATCAGAAAATTTTGCATATTCTGTATTTCTTGTTTTAAAAATGTGTAATAATTACAGAGAAAGACATGTATCTTAACTCCAATATTCCCAGCAGAGTTCTTATTAATTTTGTTAGAACTGCTTAAATCACATACTACTACTGATTTAGGTTAGGAATATGGAATGAGACACTTGCTGTAGCCTACATATTCCATTCCTTGAGTCCAGGGTGGAAGCAGTTTCTCTAACACTTCAAGGATCACCGAATGGAAATTGAAAGTTTTTTTGAAACTGAGAAGAGGGAAATAAATGATCAGAAGACAGTTAACAAATATTAGTTATACTATGAAACAAGAGACTTTTTAGTGCCCTCTTATTATTGTAACTTTAAAAAATATATCATAGTTCATATTTGAAAATGTTAATAGAAATATAATTTAGATTACCACTTCTTAAATTATGCATTATTCAACCACAGTACATCTCCAACAAGAGTAAAGAAGTGACGGGGCTCAGTGGCTCAGCCTGTGATCCCAGCACTTTGGGAGGCCGAGGCGAGTGGATTGCCTGATTCCACAGGTTCGAGACCCTCTGGGCAACTTGGTGAGACCTCGTCTCTACAATAAATCAAAAATTAGCGGGGGGTGGTAGCGCGCGCCTGTAGTTCCGGTGACTTGGAAGCTGAGGCGGAAAGATTACCAGAGCCCAGCAGGTCGATGCTGGGTGGCCGGGAGTGTGCCACTGCCCTCCAGACTCCAACTCAAAAAAAAAAAAAAAAAAGAGTAAAGAAATGAAATTTCAAAATAGCTGGATCATATATAGCATTCAAGCAATATCAATGAATCTTAGGACTATTTGAAATAGAAAATGCTAATACATTTAAAAAGTATTAAAGATTTATTTCTACTGATTATTTAACAACTAAAGAGTTATATGGTTAGTTTCAGATAGAAGTCACCCAAATATTCTTTAAGTAGTGAGAAGATTATAGGAAAAAAACTTGATATATGTACACATAGTTGAGTCTGTGCTACATTTCACATTAGTTAATGGAAATAGTAATAGAACATTTTATCACTTGTATCTTTAAGACATATGTTATCTTATCTGAAAATTAAATATGGGCATACATACATGTGTACATTTCATTTTATTAACCACTAATAGGTGAAAATAGATTGTGTATTATTTTTTCTGTGTTTAAAATTAAATAGCAGTTAAGTGAGATTTTTTAATTATATTTCATTGTTCAATGAATGAAAATGAGTAAGTAAAAAATAAGAAGAGATGGTGGCAAAATGGACTACATTTAAAAAGTAAGAAAAATTTCTTAAAGTGCTTCATGAATGGATAAGTGATAAATAAGAGGGGGTACCATTAAGAATGGAAGAGATAGAAATACAGGCAGCAATAGTTAAGACAGAAAAGTAAATGCCTTATTGCTCTAAAATAACTAAAAGCCGGAAATAATAACTTAGATTGGAAGAATTTAAAATTACTTTTCCTATAAAATAAATTACATCAAATTATTTCTCCTTTTCTTTGTGTTGAGAGGGTATCAAAATTTTTCAAGAAAAAAGTGGAGTCCAATAAATGACATAGTTGTCTTACATATTCCCCAAAGCCCACAACAGTGAAGAAATCTATAGGTAGAAAAATAGGAAGAAGGGTGTCATTTACATAGTCTTTCAGGATATCTGTTATTCTAATTTTATTCACAGAAGAAAACAAAACTTGATTTGTGAAACAAAATTTGATTGTGTAAATGTCTTTTCTTGCTTCAAAAAGTGCGTCTTTGGTGACATTATTAGGAAAATAAACTTCATTGCATCATGTACTGTGAGCACACAGTTGTATCAATGTATAAATAAATTAATTTTTGTTTGATTTTTTTCAGCAAAGCAAAAGAAAAACTCTTTGATAAGAGGTAGAAAGGGAGGAAAGGTAATTATGTTGTATATTTTCCACATTGGGAGTAAGGTGAGCTTATAAATAATTAAAATACAGATGCAGCAGGTATTAGATGCCTATTGTTATGGATACTGCTATAATGATTTCAAGAGATTACCATGATATTAATTAAGTTTGTATCCTGTGCTTGCCTAAAGTCAAATGTCATAACCAGCAAGCTGAGCTGGACACAATGATGCTCCCTTATAGTCCCAGCTACTTAAGGGGCTGAAGCAGGAGGATCTCTTGAACCCAGGAGTTTGAGACGAGCTGAGCAACATAGCAAGGCTCCATCTCTAAAACAAACAAACATTTTTGTCTTCTCTTTCCCTATACCTTCTTTACCATCTTTCTCCCCTGAAACTTTTTTTTCTTATCATTAAAAAAAAAAGATTGTGCAAGGTTTTATCTTTAGGTAGGTGGATTCTCACTTGGGATCAGGGTTCCTTGCTGTACAACGTTAAGCTTTATAAATCAAAGTGTAGCAAAAGCCCAGATGTAGATTTCTTTGAAGTTCCTGGTATGCTATTCATATAGAAAATGACATGAAAGCTGTCCCTTGGGGTTGAGGGATACACTGGCATTGCTTAGGGCATGCTATATAAGACCTTCAAAACCTTGGACCCCGAAGAAAACAGAAGCTACAAGATACCAGCTTCACCACCACCAGTGTACCAATAATCTGAGATGAGGACAGAAGTGATGAGGAAAACTTTACATATACATTTTGACAATATGCCTTCTTTTCTTTTTTATCCTGTGGTTATTACTTTGGGGAAATAGTTGATAAAGGAGTTATGAATGAACAAAAAATAGCAGGCCATTCTGCTTACAGATAGAGTTAAAAATTGCGGATGAGAAAATAACCATTTTGTTCTACAGCTTCAATTCACAGATGATAAAATTGAAGCCTAAACAGAATTTCACTGCCTAACTAGAAAAGCTCTACTTGTATTGACTGATTGATTGATTTTGAGCCAGATTTTCACTCCGTCATCCTGACTGGAGCACAATGGCATGATCATAGCTCACCACAGTCTTGACCTCCTGGGGTCACCAATTCTGTTTCGGCCTCCTGAGTAGCTGGGACTACAGGTATGCAGAACGATGCCTGGCTAAATTTTTAATTTTTTGTAGAGATGAGTTCTTGCTATGTTGCCCAAGCTGGTCTTGAATTCTTGGGCTCAAGCAATCCTCCCACCTTTGCCTCCTAAAGTGCTAGGATTACAAGAGTGACACACTGAGCCCGGCCCTTTGTTTTATTTTGAAATGTTTCTTTATAAGATTTTGTCAACATAAAAAATTCCTATTTCCCAGCACAATCACTATCTTTCACCCAAGCCACGGCCAACATTGTCTCATAAAAATCAATTCTAAAGGAGGTGCTTTAGGCAAAAGGACAGTGATCACAGGATTGAAGAACAAAGCAAGTAAAAAATAATGTTCATATGAACAATAATAAATATTTGTTAAAAATTAAAATATAAAAAAACAATAACATATATTTTGGGAAGGAGTTTTAAATGAGGATAAAATATTCTACAGCTGAGAGTAGGACAAAAGGATTGACATATTTGACTTTAGTGAATTAAGTGTGCAAATTTTGATTTGCTGTGTAATCACTAAAAGAATAGAAAGAATAGAAAAATTGAGTTTCCAACTGAGAAGACTTACTGTTTCTTTTGCTATTTACTTACTTTTTTTCTTTATTTCGTTTCTTTTTTTTTTTTTGAGTTGAGCTCTCACTATTGCCCGGACTGGAGTTCAATGGCATGATCACAGCTCACCACAGCCTCAAACTCCTGGGCTCAAGCAACTCTCTCTCCTTATCCTCCTGTCTAGCTGGGACTACAGGTGCATACCACCATGCCTGGCTAATGTTTGTTTGTTTTAATAGAGATAAGATTTGCTCTGTGGCCCAGGCTAGTCTCAAACTCCTAGACTCAAGCAATCAATCCTCCGACCTTGGCCTCCCAAACTGCTGGATGGGATTACAGGCATGAGCCACCATTCCCAGCCACTAAACAATCTTTATATGATTCCTTGATCAATTTTATTTTATTTTTATTGCTTTTGTTTTGTTTTTTTCTTATTTTTTGAGAATACAGGATTTATTGAGAGGACAGAAAATCTCCCACAGTGGGAGGGGACCCTAAGGGGTTGCCCTTACATGATCAATTTTAGACACTATCTATTATTTACTTTTTATGTGATCTTGCTACTTTTACACCATGACCCACTATTTCACTCCCAATATAGTTATATCATGGCTCTGAGGGGTAAATCAATATTCAAGTTTAATGTAATGACTATGTAAATAATAATATTTGCTAAGCCAAATTTATTACAAATGCATTGCCTCTCTTGTATAACTTTTTGCTACTTTTCTGGAATAAATAATGGCTTTATTTTTCCTTTGCATAGTTCTCCATTACTTATTTCTAATTCTTCACAAAGGGCTCTCTGGAATGAGAACTGAGGAGGAGGGTGAGTAAGGCTAACTTTTAAAATATGTAACAACAACACATATATACCAACTAATCCAGTGGTCTTTGTCCAAAGAACAATCAGTAAGACCACTCCAGAATATAATTACTGAACATTACCCCTGGGGAGGGTAACTTAAAAGGAACAACTGATATAGAAAATTGTTATTTAAGAAGCTGGAATATTGTTTGACCTTTTAAATTTATTATTTTTAATTTTAAAATTTTGTAATTTTTAATTTTAAATTATGTCAAATGAAGATGAAAATTAATTTTAAAATAAATGCATTCAGCTATATGTAGTCCTTTAACCCTAGCAGATCTATTTGATGTTAAGTAATTTGTTATGCAAAATACACACAAAACAAAAAGTAAGTTTGTCTGGTATGAAAAAGATTGCTCAACAAACCAAGGCACTTACTTGCTAACGAATAAATATGTTTGTACTGTTTAGAGCCAGAAGCTGAATAAAATACACAAATTCTTCAAAGCAAAGTGAATTGAATTAAAGAGATAAGGCAGATTTCCTCTTGAGGAAACCGTTAAGTAATTGTACCCTATTAGGTGTTAATTTTCAACAGGTGCTGCTTAAATGTAATGTAGTATCATCCTCGAATTTAATAAGGTCTCTGAGTTGTGAGTCCCTGTGCCAAATTTTATACCGATTCATTTAAATTGGATGGAGTTACTACACCTCCCCCAAAACAAATAGAGATAGACATGCCATTTAGTAACTGTTAGGGGCACCACATTAATTATCATTCTTAATTTCCCTCTAGAAATCATTTCTGTCAATAATTCTATTCCAACTATGATGAATGGGAGACGGGGTCATTAGATTTAAGCAGTAGGCTGCTGACAAACTCGTTTTAGGACTACAGCTGAGATTGGACCATGAAGTTATGAAATAGTGGAAAAGTGCCTTTCTATTTTGTGATGTGTGTATATATATATATATATATATAAAAGAGAGGCAAATAATCTTTCTTAACACTTACGTTTTTGTTAAAATATAGGACATTTGTGAATACAAGAATTTTGTTGATTCCCAGAAAAAAATAGTTCTTTAAATGGATTATCAAATGAAATTTTTCCTCTTACCTTCAGCGTGTAAGGACAAAGACCTGAGGCAAAACCTAGGAAGAATTCAGAAATTAAAAAAGCATGATTAGACATTGAAAATAAGATGATATTCGCTACATAGAAAATATTAAAACTCTTTACGTCTATCAATCAATATACTGAAAAAAATTAATATGTGTATTAGAGTTACAAAGTAATATAAAACTATTAACATCATATTATTCAATTCAATAAATATTTAAGAGAGAACTTGAAGATAAATAACTCCATGGTCTCATCTCTATGATAAATCAAAAAGTTAGCCTGACATGGTGGCAAGTTGCAGCGACTTGGAAGCCTGAGGTGGAAGGATCACCTGAGCCCAGCAGGTTGAGGCTGTGGTGAGCCATGATTGTGCCACTGCACTCCAACCTGGGCAACAGCAAGAGACTTTCACACACACACACACACACACACACACACACACGGATAGTCTTGCCCTTATAAAAAATATAATCTAAAAGTAGAGACAGAGACATAAACAAATCATTTTATAATAACCAAATAATTATGGGTCTCTGGTTAATTTTTGCCTGGAGGCTAAATCAGGGATGACTATTTAAGAGAAATCCACTTGAAATATATCTGAATGATCATTAAATAGAGACAGAAAAACATGCATTCTAGGCAGTTTGAACAGTAAGAGGTACGAAGGTACACAGTATATTGAAGGATGAATAAAGAGTGTGATGTTGTTAGAATTTATGGCAATCTATTTTGTCTGAAGAGATCACTTATTGAGAGAGAGTAATGGCAATCTAATTATTTGCTGTTTCCTAATATTTCTCAAACAATTAGATAAATAGTCTGTTCTGTTGGAATTATGACTTCAGCTCATATTTACTTGTGCTCTATATTTTATAAGTAATATTAACTTGTACCCCAAATAGAAACTCCATTACCCAGTGTGTAAGGCACTATTTCCCCTCATTCCATGTTCATAACCCACAGAATCTAAGGCACTGCAAAACAGAGGCACATCCTATGAAAAGCCTTTACAAACTTGGGCACATACCTTCAATTTCTGTCTTGCAGTAACTTATTCCATACTATAAAAATATAACATAAACCAAGCAAAACTTAATTTGAAACTTATATATTTTTCTACCATATCAGTCAATAAATAATTATTGTCATCTGCATATCAAAATGCTATTTCAGAGGTCTTAAGGGCTACAAAATTTCAATTTATTAAAATAAGTCGTGGGACGGCCCGGGGTGCTAGTTAGCATAGATAAAATAAATAAATATTACATTTTTGCATAATTTTCATCCCCTTAGAAAAAGTATATGCTTTGGCAATGAATAATATTATACATAAGAGCCTTACATAATACCTGTTTGTTATTATGATTCTGTCATCTCTTTACCCCCAAGATATTCTGAATTGACACAACGCAGCACATTTTTATAATTCACATGATAATTTTTTTAATGTTTTATCTATCTTGCCAATAAATCTGAAACACTAATAAAAATTTAAGTGAGTCTTTTGGGTTACATATTTTGGCTATTACTTGGATAAAGGAAATTCAACTGACTCCCACTTGAATAGCTGAATTTTCGATTTTTGGTGACCTTGTTCTCTTAAGACCTTCATAAATCTTATATTTATATGTATATTTATATTATATTTATATTTATATTAACTGTGATCGTGTTAATTCTCCTGATTTTAGATTATGGAAACTATCCCTCCCTCAGCATTTACAATTCTAAGGCTTTCAGAGGCATTCATGTTCTTTAAATGTTTTCAATACTAGCAACCCCAGACTTGAATACCAAGTATTTAATAGGCCCGGTGTCTTACGAGCCTTCTAAAATAACCAAGTGTGTATTTACTGTGATTCTGAGAAGAAAAAGTCCCAATCTTTACTTTCCTTGTGCTGTGAATTTCCAGGTATAAAAATAACAAATGAGCATAACTTGGCAAACTTCAATGTTAATACGCACTCCTTCTAATAAATTGTGAGTACAAATACTTTAAATAAAATGCAAAAGGTGAAAATGTTTACAATATTTAATGTGGAATTATAGAATCAATCCAGATTGTCAAATATTTGCTGTAACTTTGCTGATTATTGGAAAACTGGTTTAATATAAATTGAGTGATAAACATGTCAGTTTCGATTAATTTATGAGCTAATTCTTCAAATTATTTCCTTATTATATTTTTCATTAAAAATTATAAAGAAAAAGGGAACATTTTTATTATTTGCATTGATTCATTGCCTGATGTTTGTTCCAGCAAACCAATGAACAGAATAGGCTTTGGGAAATAACCTATTTATTATCAAATATCTTTGGAAATAAGTTTGTATATCTAAACAGTCAAGCTTTCATCTAGAATCCCATGAGACTTAAGAACATAAAAACTCTTCCAAAAATCTCATGGAAATCCACGGGAAAGCGAATGTCAATAGAAGTTAATTACCAAAAGGGTTTATCTCATTTTAGGGGTCAACAAGACTACTCAGCTTTAACATTCGCCTTCTAAGTCATCCAAGCCTAGTGTAAACAATTCTTGCTCACTTTCTAAAAAATCTACAATCAATATAAAAGAAAATGTGAAAACCAAAAATATTTTTAATGACTTAGTCTTACAGGCAAATTAACTGTTCTTATTTCACAGAAAGAAACCAAACTATACTAAAAACTCAACTTTAATATTTTTTTTTTTTTTTTTTTTTTTTTTTTTTTTTTTTTTCCATAAACCAAAATTTTTTATTATGGTTTTGGGGGGAACAGTTAAGGGTAGGGGTACAAGGACTTTTCTTTCAGGCCCCCTGAAAAAAAAAAGTGTTTTCCCATCCCCCAACAAATATTTGCTACGGTTAACCCCACCCCCCCCCCCCCCGAAGGTTCCCAGAACCACCCGTCATTTTCCCAAAAAATTGCATTGAATGTTCAAGGCCCATTATATGAGGGAAAACATGGGATATTCGAATTTTTGTTTTTGGGAAAGGTCCCTCAGTATTATAAACTCTAGTTCCATCCAGGTTGCAGCGAAATTCATGATTTTGTTCTTTTTTATGGCTGCGTAGTATTCCATCGTGTATATGTACCACATTTTTTTAATCCAGTCCTCTTTTGATGGGCAGCATGGTTGTTTCCAGGTTCTTGCTATTGTGAACAATGCTGCGATAAACATACGTGTGCAGGTATCTTTTTTATAGAGTGATTTGTGTTCTTCAGGGTATATTCCCAGAAGGGGGATTGCAGG
>NW_007249217.1:30269-42570 GCF_000164805.1 Carlito syrichta
GATCATATGGAAGGTCAGTTTTTAGAGCTTTTAGGAATCGCCACACTGCTTTCCACAGAGTGTTAAAAAAAGAAAGTGGAAAACCATTTCAAATTTTTGAAATTTATTTCCACATGCCATGGTCTAGGAAACTGTATGGTTGTATTAAAAAAGAAAGGACATAAAATATTAATAGAAAACAACTAGAGCCGGGCTCGGTGGCTCAGCCTGTAATCCCGCGCCTTTGGGATGCTGAGGTGAGTGGATTGCCTGAGCCCGCGGGTTCGAGACCCGCCTGGGCAGCGAGACCTCATATCTACAATAAATAAAAAAATCAGCCGGGTGTGGTAGTGCATGCCTGTAATTCCGGCTACTTGGAAGGCTGAGACGGAAGGATCAACGGAGTCCAGCAGGTTGAGACTGCGGTGGCCAGAAGCAGCCACTGCACTCTAGTCTGGGCAACAGAGTGAGACTCCAACTCAAAAAAAAAAGAAAAGAAAAGAAAAGAAAACAACTAGAAATAACTGATATTATGACTAAACTGACGGTCAAGGAAAAGACTATGAACTTAACCAATGTTACAAAATGAGTCAAGGAATCATGAAGTCTTAAGATTTCATATAAGCATGCATAAGCAATCAGAAAAGAGGTTCAGGGTCATTCTTATATTGCTATTTTACTGGAGTTCATTATAAAAGTCTCTATTTTCTTCTACTGTGTTAGAATAGGGAATATAATAAATAAAATAGACAGATCCCATGCCTTAAGGAAATTATTATCCATACTCGTCTCTTTATTTCCCTATGACAAGAGCTTAACATTGCCATAAATCTAAGATACTTCTACACTATGACATGGTGAACTGGCATTTGTATTTCTTTCTCAATCATAATGTGGTTATTTTCAACTAATAGGAGGAGGGGAAAAGGAAAAATAAAAGAGAAAGGAGAGGTGAGGGAAGGGGAGAGGAGAGGTGAGGGAAGGGGAGAGGAGAGGAAAAAAGAAAAATTTTACCTCTAATGCAGCAACTCTGCTAACAAGTTTTTTTGTGAAAACTATATACAATAATGTTTGCCTTTATTGGATTTTTTTTTTTTACCAAACATCTCCTTAACATGATAAGTTGCAAAAGTCTTTAGCAAAGGAAATCTTTACATTTATTTTTTAAAGAGCTATTTTATAGTATAAAAATATTGTCAAACTATTCAAATAAATGTCTATACACAATGCGAAGTTTGAATACTTTGAGAGGTCTTTGATCACCCTTAACTTTAGCATTGCAAAAAATAGAAAACCACAAACATATATTATCATTCAGCAATGTAACAATTTTAAGACTATATCTTTCATGAGGACAGTTGCAAAAAAAATTGAATTCTTCTAAAGAAGTAGAATTTGGGGGTCACATCTCATCAACAGGGGTACCTTTGTATGAACATTTGTATACCTAACCCTGAATTGTACCCCACATCTTTAAAATAAAAACAATTAAATGAAAAAAAGAGGTAGAACTCGAAAGAAGAATATTATTTGAAATCCTCAATGATCTTAAGCTATTTAAAAAACTCTTTTAATAGTAACCCAAGAATGTCTTCTATTTGGAAATATATTTTAATTTTCCAGTATGATTTAAATTATTTAAAAGTCTCTTTAACATAATTACACGCAATATTTTGTCTATTTTTATGTGACAGGAACCCACAGACAAATGATCAAAATTAAATCATAATATGATTATAATTACTAAAACTGAGGATGATCTCTGAGATTGAAGCTAAATATTCTCTAGTGAATAAAGCACATGGACAGCTGTAAATTAACTAGTGAGTAAAAATTTGTCAAAAGTAGTTGATGTTATTAAACTTTGCTATCACCACATGTCAAACTGCTATCTTTTTGTCATAGCAAGACTACCCAAAACTTTACTTCTAGCTTTGATTCAGTACAGTACTCAATAAACAGCACAAGACATACACCACACACATTAAAATTATGTTAAGCAAAATAAGCCAGATACAGAAGGATGAATACTGCATGATCTACATATGTGGAATCTAAAAAAGTTGATTTCATAGAACTAGTGAGTAGAACAGTGGTTACCAGGAGCAGGGGTGACTGGAAAGGAATAAAGTGTTGGGAATACACTGGTTAAAGACACAAATTTCAGTTGGATAGGCAGAATAAGTCCAAGAGAGCTATTGTACAACATGGTGACTATAATTAACAATATATAGTATTCTTGAAAAACGCTGTAAAACGTAAAATGTGTAAAATATACAAATGTGTAAAGGGTTCTCACCACAAAAGCAATAACTGCAAAGTAATGTATATGTTGATTAGCTTGATGAAGTAATTCTGCAATGTATATGTACTTCAACATATATTGTACTAGATAAATACATAAAATTTTAACTGTTGATTTAAAAATAAATTGATTAATTAAATTTTATAAAACTCTTAAAGCCTAATACAATTATTCTATGGGAAACATATATTATTTAGGTTTTTGTTTTATATGATGAGAGACAGGTATAACTGGACGTTGTTATGTCCAAATTCATCATACCCATAAAAATTCAAATAGGGATAGAAATGGTGTTGCATACTCCATATGAATCCTAAAATTACTTTCATAGTGTAAAGAGAACAAACATGGCTAGCATAAGGAAACATTCTGTTTTGTTTTTCTGATCAAGTTTTGCTTCGGACAAAGACCATATTAAATAGGGTATTTGTGAATCATGGCAGTGTTCTTGAAAGGGAAGACTTGACATGGCTTTCACATCTAGACTGAACTGTTGGTGGACAAGAAATGAAAAAGGAAGCTAGAAACATAGAACTCATTCTCTCGTTCTTTCATTTTCTCAGTCTTTTTTCCCCAGACTCAACTATTTTCTTTTCAACCACCATTATTTCACACTACTCACAACAAACATTTTATTCAACCCTAAATTCTGTAGATTCTTCTGAAACATAGGAATTAAAAGTCCATTAAAGTGATTTGTTTCTCATTCACTCTTCCAGTGGTCCCCCTGGCTTTTATTTTATTCTTTCCTCTGATCTACCCTACACATGAATGATAGTATTATATGATGCTTTTCCAATAGTTTTTATACCATTATTACCCTGGTTCCTTATAATATTAGCTAAAATGGTCTTACCTTTCCAGCTTTTGGGTACCATATAAACTTACATTTGTGTTTAATAATCCCCAACAGAGCACCCCAGCTAGTTATGAGAGACCCCTTCAGAGGGCCTTGCTCAGGAATTGCATCTTATTGTACTCTGGGATATTTCTTTTTCTCCAGATTTCCCACCTGGTGACCCCACTGCCTCCGTTGCTGCTGCCCCTCCTAAGACTATGGCTTCATTTTTCACAGCTCTTCTCAGCTGGAGAACTACCACTGCTCTAGCATCAAAGGACAAATCAGAACAATCCCTTGGATTACTCCATTCCAGGTCTGATATGAGCTATACACCTATTTGGATTCCCTATGGTTCAGCAAAGATGAAATTATATATTTAACATGTATATATTTTCTCTAAAGGTTAGGGTAAAGCAGAAGGTAAGTAAAGAATTACTTACAAGGACAACTGGACGCCACCACTGTCAGAACCCATAGGCTAAGAGCCTTCCTCAGTAGCTCTTACCAGGCCATCTCCCCATCCATTTCCAATGCTGTCAAAATGAAATAAAAACCAGCTTACTCCAACCACTGAGAATACTTAGAGTATGTCCACAGTTCCCAGTCCAAAATGAAACAGCAACAATGGTACAACAAAAGACTTTCAAAAAGTCTTTCCCTCCCCCGAAATAGCATCTAAAACCTGTCCTTAGATATTCTCTGTTTCAGGAGATCATCTTAAATGGTAGATGGAGAAAATGTGCATTTTTTAAACCAAAGTCCATCTACCTTTCACAGAAGTATACTCTTACTCGGTTTCAAAAAGATAATCACAATGAAATACAGAACCTAACATCAACAAATCCTGTATTGTTTAGTCTCAAAAATATTGCAAACTGTGGAACATCAACAATATAAACTGTATGGCTATGGCTATGCAGAGATGAGATAAGTATGGCAATTTCTTTAGTGGGAGTTGAGGAACTTGCACATGAAACTACCAGAACAATTACAGTGCATATCAAGAAAAACCATATGCAATTTTATAGTCTATGACATCTGTACTCAGGTAACTTCAGCCCAAGACTATTGTTTTTCTCATGCACAACTAAAAGGCTCTTGTTGGTAATTTTGCTTTATCTTTGAAATTGCTCTTTGGCTGATGTATTCATGAAGAGCATTTGGAGTGGAGGGTGGGGGGAAATGATTTGTTTCAAATGGGGCCATTTTTACACCAGGAAACCCATTACGTAATATAGCTTCTAAAATAACAACTTTAAGCTACTCTTTGAGACCACTAAAAGCTTTACATCACTTACTTCATCAATATCTCACTGTTTTTTACATGGTAGTTAAGATAATCTCCATGATCCAACGTAATTTACTGATTGTCACGTCACTCCTTCTGCCTGAAATCTTACCTTACCTTCTCTACAATTCTGTATTCCTCGAGCCCTTAATATCCAGGTGCAGTCAATGTTCTTTGGTTGATTTCTAAACATTTATCCCCTGCCACCCCCCTTTCTAATAGCCTGTTGTTTCCATTTGTGATACAAGTGCTTGTGAAGAATTTAACTTCTCTCCTCATGGCAGGGACAGGGCCCATGCACTCCATACCTATTAGCCATAGTCATTTGTTCAGAGATTCTTCCAGAATAATTCACTCTCCGGAGAGTGAAAGGAGTGTATAAAGCCTGGAATTCTGTAATCATTTTTTATGACAAAAGAGAGGTGCCCGAATATGATACCACCATGCTGAGGACAACAGACACAAAAGACTACAAAGAAATGGCACCAGAACCCTGATGACATTTTGTACTGCAGGATCAATCCTTTTCAGAAGCCACATCTACCTTTGAACATTTCTGTGACATGAGCCAATATATTGCCTTTATTTTGTATGCAAGTAGGACTTTAAGTTTCCTGCAATGGAAAATACATTATCTGCTATCACCTTCTTTGGGAAGCCTTTCATCCTTGAGTCCATCTGACTTTTTCTCTCCTGCTTATCTTTTCCTTAGCTGTTAAGCGGCAGTCTACTAGGATAATCTGCAATAATCCACAGTAATAACAAATTAAATTGCAGAAAATCGGTTTCAGTATTTAAAATGTCCCTAATTAGATTATGAGCTTCTGGCAGCATAAAGAAAATCTTCTGATGCATTTTTTTTCTTTTGAGAACCACATATCAACTCCTTCTTAAAGCTTTAATTCAGTAAATGTTGACAAATGTCAATAAAAAAGGCGAACAGCAAAAATAGTGTTTTGTTTCACAGATGACTTAGTAATATGCAACATGTAGTTAATAGACCACTTAACACAACTGTAATTGCACTTGAATAATATTGAGCTTGCTTGGCTTAGTCATTTGCTTCTTTAATTGATAGGAAAATCATAAATATTTCATGTTTGATAGAGTTTTTTTCAGCTCTATGTTCATCAATGTTATTATTTTGCCTCAATATTTCAGTGACAACTTGCTTTAATATGATATATATAAAATGAAGAGTATAAGTTCTAGCTAAATACAAAAAAATCAACTTTTAATCTTACTTTTAGTCTTGAAGATAGGTGTATCTTCAAAAATTACAATCACAAGGAAGAACAATTGAGACAAATGTAGTGCTCAAAGGAAACTTTTATATTTATTTATTTATTCATTTATTTTTGAGTCAGAGTCTCACTCTGCTGCCAAAGTGGGAGTGCAGTGGCACTATCACAGCTCACTGTATCCTCTACCTCTTGGGCTCAGACGATCCTTTCACCTCAGCCTCCTGCACAGTTGGGACTACAGGCACGTGCCACCACATCTGGCTAATATTTTGTAGAGATGAGGTCTCACTATGTTGCCTAGGCTGTTCTCAAACTCCTGGGCTTAAGTGATCCTCTCATCTTGGCCTCCCAAATTGCTGCTATTTCAGCATGAACCACCAGGCCCAGATGGAAGCTTTATATATATATATAATTGTCTAATATGGGTATGTCAATTGAAATAGCAAAAAAGACCGGCTCAATTAACTAAATATTTTGACAGCTTTATTTCTTACATCAGCATTCTACAACCGTTTGACATCAGGGGCCAGTTTTGTAAAAGACAATTTTTTCAAGACGGGGTTGGGGGTGGTCTGGGGCAGGGGACGGTGCAGTCAAACATTACTGCTAATATTAATCTGTATTTGCAACCTCCCCAGTGCTAGCATCACCACCTTAGCTCCACCTCAGATCATCAGGTATTCGATTCTCATAAGGAGCGCACAACCTAGATCCCTTGCATGGGCAGTTCATAATAGGGTTCATGCTCCTATGAGATCTAATCTCTTGCTGATCTGACAGGAGGTGGAGCTCAGGCAGCAATGTGAGTGATGGGAGTGACTGTAAATACTGATGAAGTTTCACCTCCTGCTGGTGTGAAGGTGTGTGGCCCAGTACCACGGGGCCACGGAAATGGTACCAGTTCATGGCCCGGGGACTGGGAGCCCTGTCCAATATAGTTAAAATATAAGGTGACTGAGAATGCTGATCCATAGACCTAAAGTCTAGTGGTAACATAGGGTGTTCTAATTCCCTTAATATTCATTCTTGAAATGTTGCAATAATTGAATTGCTGAAGTGTATTTGAATAGAGTAGCACTTGTTTCCTAGATTGGAAATCAAATACATTGAAGTTTTGGAAAAGCTAAAAATAATTTATTCTGCAAGCAATCAAATATCCATGGAAGACAAGGTTTTGTTCAGGAAAGATCTGAACAATTGCCTTTCAAACACAAGTGTTTCTAATACATGGCTTCCTGACAGGTCATGTTTCACGTCTGTGTATTATTGGTTTGTTTTGTTTTGGCCTGCTGTGCTAATTTCTGTTACTAAAAAGCAAGAAAACTTGGGTAAAATACTTCTGGAGGCTACTGAGTGTGTTTACAAGGGATGACAGACTGGTTTAAAATTGGATTCCAGATATCACAAGTAGACAATTTTGCTGGTGATAAAACTGTCTGTTAAACATTTACATAATAATAAATGTTTTTCACAGGGTACCTTTTATCAGAGCAGCAAATCCACATGACAGAGAATGAACATAATAGGTTAAAAAGTTTACAATTTATGACAGGTTCTCAAATGCTGGATTGAGTTTATAATTCAGATTTATGCATTTCTTTTTCTAGATTTTATATTTAATTCCATAGGAAGTTATTTTCTTTTCCTCATCAGCTTCAATTTAAAAAATATTAATTGAGTGCATACATTTTTCCCTGAATGAAGCACAGCATTAGAAAGACAATGATAGTTTGTATAGCAGGTTTCAGCTCTTGGGAAGCTTACTGCTTAGTATGTAGTTCGAATATATAAGGAAAGTAATTTCAATGCAATAGGAAAAATGGCTTGGAAAGAGAAGCTTCATATGATATAGAAGTACATGAAAGAGGCAAACGTACTACCCTAGTTTGGCAGAATCTCAAATGACTCCCAGGGAAATAAAATCTAAATAAAAAATGTAAGGTTAGGTAGGCTACTTTATAAGAACTCTCATTCATATTTCAGAAATCCCTTTGATTTACATTTTAGCTTAAGCAAAGAAATCTTACTTTCTTGATATCATTACTGCTAGAATGAATTCAGTGATATCATGAATAAGATATGTTTATCACATTTTCTAATCAGTTCTTATGGGTATATAGAAAGATTATTTTTTCATATTGGCTTTATGAAAGGCAACATTTCATGGAACTCATTCATTTGGTTCAAAAGAAGTTCAGTTCATCCTCTTTGGTTTCTCATGTAACTTATTATCTGCAAAATCAATAATAACTTTGGCAACATTCATTTCAAAATTTATATATTTTTAAATTTTGTTTCACAACCTTATCTAGTTCTTCTAAAAATAATGAATAATAATGGCAGAAATAATCAGCTTTGTCTCCAGCATAGCATTTGTCAAGGTTATTTTAAAGCAAAATTTTAGTTATAACTTAGTATAATGTTATTGGGTGAAATTCCATGATCATACAAGTCTGGAACAAATGTTAGGAAAATATGAGCTTACGTTAGGCAAGCCTCATTAGTGAAAAAGGAGTCAGAATTTTTAATTTAATAAATGCTTATTGTAAATCTCCTAAAGTCTAATATTGTGTGTGCTATACCTCTAAGTTATTTTATCCCTTTAGACCACTAATTTATCACAAATTTAATTTATATTGTGAGTGACTTAAAACAAGTATATATTAATTTTATTTTCAAATACTTACCTTTCCCCAAATAATGTTTTTCTTTAAAGATTTGAGAAACAGTTGTAATAGAATATTTACATTTATTGTTTAGTTTAGTATACCTGTATTACAGGAGTTTGGTTGTCTTTGACAAAGGTATTTTTTTCTGTAAGTTTATTATAGATTTTCTTGTTTGACTTTCTTTTAGTTAGTTTTTAAACATTTTCAAATAGTTTTTTACTCATTTAATATATTTGTGTTTTTAATCATTTTGTTTTTCAGTCATCTTCTGGAAACAACATATGGTGGTCATGCTCTTTTGAGTATTTAACTTGATCTATGATTATGTGTTTTAATAAATAAATTAATCTAATATATTATTATTATTATGTATTTTATTTTATTTCAGTTAGCTTTTTCTGAATTGATTACTTTCTTTTACTTTTATATCTTCCAGTGTTTTATATAAAATATATTTTGAGCCTGGCTCGGTGGCTCAGCCTGTAATCCCACGCCTTTGGGAGGCTGAGGTGAGTGGATTGCCTGAGCCCGCAGGTTCGAGACCCACCTGGTTAGGCGAGACCTCATCTCTACGATAAATCAAAAAAAAAATTACCCGGGTGTGGTAGCGCGCGCCTGTAGTTCCAGCTACGTGGACGGCTGAGGCGGAAGGATTGCCAGAGCCCAGCGGGTCGAGGCTGCGGTGGCCGGGAGCAGCCACTGCACTCCAGTCTGGGCAACCGAGTGAGACTCCAACTCAAAAATAAATAAAATAAAATATATTTTGTCTTTAGTTTTATTAGTGATAATTTGGAAGGTTAAATAACATTTTAAAAGTACATTATTCTAAGAAGTGTTAATTGGTATCTATTGGAATCGCTTTTTTGACAATAAATTTCTAGTACTAAGCCCTAAAATTTTTGCCTTTGCATCAAATTTTGTTACCAGGTGTATATTCTTTGAAGTTTTAACTAGTGTCTATATACCATGAAATGTAATGATTACCTCCTAATCTAAATATTTCTGACTTTCAAGTAAATTACCATCACAGCATTTTTACAAAAGATTGAGTTGGAAGAAAATGAAATATTTGAAAACAAGTATATATTCTATCTTAAATTAAAAATGTATTGTTAGAATTATTTTAGGTTATATTATTAATATCAATTTCATATGACTTTGCATTCTCTTCTTGTATTTTTTCTTTTTATTTCCTTATCTTCCTTTTTTTCCCTTTTTCTTCTTTCTCCTCTGCTTTTTCCCCAGACATATCTTCTATTTTTCCACGTTTCACTTCCTTTCATTTCCCGTACTCTCACACACAATCTGAGTACCCACAGAGACATCTAGCTGCTTTAAGACTTTTCCTTAAATAAACCTATACTCAGACATAGCTATGTTCCTAATTTCACCCTTTTGCTGTAACCACAAAGCTTGATATCAGACTCCCTAGTGCAGACCAGTTATGTAAAGAGTGGGAGGAAAATGAGAAGTCCTTGTTTTATTCGTGTGTCATCTCAGGAGACAGCACAACGTTGAGAGGTGAAAAGCATTTTGAATGATGTTCCTGACTTTCCAGAGAAGTTGCACTACAACAGGAACAAGGATTTCTTATTCTCACCATTGAATCTCCAACACCTAGCCCAATTCTGCCACAATTATAAAGTAAAACTTTTTGAGGTATAGTCTATAGTAATGACCAATATAACCATCAACATTAAAATTATTTCATGTAATAATTTGTTTTTCTAAAATTTGTTGTTTTGTTTCATTTTGAGTTGGAGTCTCACTCTGTCGCTGAGACTGGAGTGCAGTGCCCGCTCCCGGCCACTGCAGCCTGCACCTGCTGGGCTCCAGCGATCCTTCCGCCTCAGCCTTCCAAGTAGCTGGAACTACAGGCGCGCGCTTTCACGCCCGGCTAATTTTTTGATTTGTTGTACAGATGAGGTCTCACCAAGTTGCCTAGGTGGGTCTCGAACCCGCGGGCTCAGGCAATTCACTCACCTCGGCCTCCCAAAGTGCAAAGCAAAGTAGATAAAAGTATATTGCTGTGCCTTAAGTTCTTTTATGTTTTCGATATAATGATTCAATTCCCCCTCTACTCTTTCTCTTCATGCTCTGACACCTTTATTCCCACAGAACAGCATGGGCTTCATCTGATAAAGATGCATTATTTATATGCTCAGTCTACCTCCTCTGTCCTCCTCTGTTCTTTTCTCATTAGCCACTGACAATTGAACTAGTACTGCACTGTCTTTTTCATGAGGTCAAATCAATGTTTTAATCTATTGAAAAACTTAAGAAGCTAAGGTTTTGATTCTGTAGCAATGTCTTTTAATTGCAAATTTACTTTGCAAAAATGAAATTATGTGCTATAAGAAACAAAATAATTCAGCAACAATGCACATAAGATTGTTGTTTTCATCTTGATATTAAGACGTGCCATCCTAATGACAGCACAACATTAAATAGTGTCCTTTTAGATGATACTTGACATCTACAAAATCATTAATATGTATACAAGTCTAGAAATTGAAATAATAATCTAAGATGTGATTACATTGGCCTTTTTTATCATTAAAATAAAAAACCCACAAAATTTAAAATTCTTATAAAGTACTCTCATAACATGAAATTGCATCCTGAAACCACAGTTTGAGAAACTGTGAACTATACTATGCCAAGGATTAAAAAAATGAGAGGTATAAATGATTTTGATGTGGAAATGAACTAGAGATAGGCAGGCAATAGCTGAAATGCCAATGAGACATCTGCTAGAAGTCTCATTTTGTTGAAAATTTTGTCTCTCAGCTACTTGATGAAGCAATGAGGGAGTCTGTTTCTCTGGACTTAACTTTGACCAAAAAGAAAGAACTGGTTCATGAAATTCATGTGACAGGAACCTCGGGAGAAAGTCAAGTTGTCATCTTAGTGCTTGAAATAGCCAAGAAAGGAAACACTCGGCACAGTCTGACAGATACTTTGGACTTTAGAAAAGCAGATTTCAAAAATTTTAGAGAGTAGATCTGAATGATTCTATAACCTTAGACTTTTAAGAGAATTGGAAGTCTTGAAAAAGAAATTTTGATAAGAAAATTATAAATGACTTCAATAAAGTAGAAACAAAAAGGAAACTATTTAAAAACCTATAATAGCTACATACATTTTACTACATTGTAATGGTGGGAAATAGAAAAGATTCTTATATTATGAGCATCTTTTATGTGGAAACAAGATGCTTGGTTGTTCACCTAGATGATGATAAGTAAAGTATTTCTACGAGGAAGACCCAAAACAGGCATTTATTTATTTAAAATATGTATTTATTTTTACATGTTTAAACTTGAGTCACCTTCAAGGTACTTCAAGGTCCGTTTGATGCAATACACTTATCAAGACACTTTTTCCACTGCTCAGAAACAGTTTTTGAACTCATTAATTTTGATGCCTTTTAGTGCTGCCGTTTTTTGGTTTCACCTCTTCCACGCTGGCAAAACGTATCCCTTTGAGGACTTTTTTCATTGAGGAAGCAACAACGTACCACATGTTCTCACTCATAAGCGGACCCTGAACAATTATCATACTATAAGAAAGGGATTGGCAGTCGTGGGGAACTGCCAGGGACGAGTGGTGGCACACTTCTTCAATAAGGGCACCTAATCTCAAGGTGATGTGAGGACCAAAGTGAAGCCAAGCTTTACCTGTACAATGCCCATCTGTATACTTAACCCTAAATTGTACACCACATCTTTAAAATAAAAATTAAAAAAACAAACACACCCACAAACAACATTTTAATGCAATTTTAAAGAAAAGAAAGTCCAGAATTATAAAATCCAGTACAGAGTTATTAAAATAGCTAGAACTGCCGGGATTGGTGGCTCAGCCTGTAATCCCGCACCTTTGGGAGGCTGAGGTGAGTGGATTGCCTGAGCCCGCGGGTTCGAGACCCACCTGGGCAGCGAGACCTCATCGCTACAATAAATCAAAAAAAAA
>NW_007249217.1:42590-62552 GCF_000164805.1 Carlito syrichta
GGATGAGGTGGAAGGATCACTGGAGCCCAGCAGGTCGAGGCTGCGGTGGCCGGAAGCGGCCACTGCACTCCAGTCTGGGCAACAGAGTGAGACTCCAACTCAAAAAAAATAAAAAATAGCTAGAACTGTCATCCATTTGCAAGACATTTTTTAAAAAAGATAAATGATTAATTGCAGTGCTTGAAACTGATAATTTCATATTAACCAAAAATAATAGGCAAGCATAAATACTTAATCCTCACTTTATCTAAGCTGACTCATTTTTATACTAGTAAAGATATACTGAATTCAAATAAAACATAAATAGATGGCTATATTTTTAGTAAAAGGCAAATTTAATTGTCCATGAATAGATAAATAAATGAATGTTTTGCAATATGAGTAAAAACGTCAATCCATGTGTTTGTCCTGCCTTTGTCCCTGTTTCAGGAATGTGAAATTAACAAAAAATCCCCATACCATCAACTGGCAGCCAATAACTAAGCAGATTCTTTCTCTTAGTAACCTGAACTAAAAAGCTCACAAAGAGTAACTAGTCAGAAGAAAGTATGCAGTAGAAATGAAGAGTAATTCTAAGTTAGGCTAGGATGATCATTAGGATAAGTCCAAGTTATTTGCACATTGATATCATAGAGTTTTCGTGGCCATGTGTAGTCAGAGAATGCAAGTACTCTGAGAGCAGAAAGACAATGAGGTCTGCATATAGAGAAAAGTGTAGATGAGAGAACAGATCACCCAAGAAAGACAAGTAGCCTCAAGTACTGGCTCTCCAGTTCCAGACCTCATGAGTCCAGGTTGCCCTATTTTTCTCATCCTTGGATATCTGAATGAAACACAATATGTAATGGATACCTATGGGTTTTCTGTATATCACCTCTAGTTCTGGAAACTGCATCTACCTCCTACCATTTGCATAATAAAAAGACAGTCATATTCGCACAATATTATTCTACCTCCTGACAACATCAAAACATTAGCCAAGTGAAACAAAAACCCTTTCTACCTGTAAAATGGCCTTTGTATAACTAATCCTGAAATGTGCCCCACATCTTTAAAATAAATAAAGCAAAACAAAACAAACCTTTTCTGTGAGGAATATGGAATGAGAGATTTCAGCCTAACAGGCCACTTCGAGAAATAGAGATGTTACACGTTTCAGAGTTATTGATATTAGTCATTATCTACTATTTGAACCAGAGAACATAGAAATGTTTTCTGTAAAAATAAAGAAAGAAAGAAAAAAAGGTGATGCAAAAAGGAGAGACAACAGATAGAAAGAATGTGCTAGGTTCTCTTCAAGTAGACTCATACATGGTCAATTTCTGAAACACAATTGTATCCCTGTCATTGGGTTCTACAAAGCAACTCTTATTACAGCATCAATGTAAGCAGTATCTACATAGTCATGGTAAATGGGAAGAATGCTAAATATTATACGGAGGTCAATATTTTTGATTCACATGTTAAATTTAAATGGACATACCAAAACTGCACATAATAGAGCAATCCATCAATTCCCAGCAAAATTCCAAGACATGCAATTAGATGCCATATGAACACCTAGAGAAGGAAAAGGCAATCACCAAGAGCCACTTTAAGTTCACTAAAAAGAAATTATACCAAATTAATTAAGTTATATAGAAATAGTGAATCTGAATTTCAATTAGGCACTTAATGCAGTATTCTGCTGATGTCTTTGTGAACAAAGTAGACGTAGAGAGGATTCTTGTAAATTATATGGACACATGCTTGTTGAACAATTATTCTCAAATGATGATTATATAGCTCATTTTTTAACCTGTTGTGAGCCTTGCTCACAATTTTAGTTTAAACAATAGATGTAGACATAGAAAAGATGTGTATTACTTTGAAGAAGTAGTCAAATATTGGATAACAGAATCATGACTGAAAAAATCAAATTTTTTATGATGAGGGTTGAAACAGTGAATCAAGTTAAGCAAGAAGGAATTCTAGAAGATAAATATAAGTCTAATACTTTAGCTTGAAAGTCAACTTCACAAATACAGGATGGCAGAGACTGTTAATAGGAAAGAAATATCCATGTCTTTTGAGAAATGGGATTGTGCCATGTAGTTCCAATATTCACATCTTCTAACACAATTCTTGTCACAAAGCAAATGCTTAACATAGACATTTTTCAATCAATAAGATATTTAATAAGAGTCAGCAAATATATATTGAATTTTCAAAGGATAGTGTTTAGCAAAGGAGTCAACAATACCCCTCTACCTTGCCAATGCAAACTTTATTTGGAACACTGCATCTCCTTTGGAACCATAAACTAACTGAGTAGACTAATATACTATAGTGGTTAGAATAAAGTAAACAGGATGACAGAAAAAAACAGGACTGGTCATGTATTAGTCAGGGTTCTGCAGAGCAATAGAACCAATAATTGTTTGTGTGTGTGATATGGGGGGAGAGAGAGAGATCTTAAGGAATTGTATCACATAATTATGGAAAATTACAGAGAATAGAGATTCAGGAAAAAGTTGATATTGTTGTTCAAGTTCAAAAGCAGTCTGTCTGTTGTTAGAATTCACTTTTCTTTGAGGAAGGTTAGTTTTTCTTTTTTGTAAGGGCTTCAACTGGTTGAATAAGACCTTCCCACCTTATAGAGGGCAATCTGCTCCACTTAAAACCTACTGATTTAAATATTACTCACATCTAAAATGTACCTTCACAGAAAAATCTAGAATAATGCTTCACCAAATATCTGCCCATAGTAAGTAACCTCAGACAAGTTGACACATAAAATTTGGCATCATAACGCCATTGTCATGGCAGAAATGGTTACGAAGGGGAGAGCAGTTTAACTTAGAAAAGAAATAAGTTAGAGAATGACATAACACCTGTTTTAAAATATTTTGGCTGGGCGCAGTGGCTCACGGCTATAATCCCAGCACTTTGAGAGGTGAAGGTAAGAGGACTGCCTGTGCCCAGGGGTTCAAGACCAGCCTGGACAACTTGGCAAGACCTCATCTCTACCAACAACATAAAAAAAAATTAGCAGAGCATGGTGGCACGCACTTGTGGTTCCAGCTACTCAGAAGGCTGAGGAAGAAGGATTACCTGACTCCATTAAGTCAAGGCTGCAGTGGTCATAGCTGCTGGGTGACATAGTGAGATACCAACTAAAAAGAAACAATACTAAGTATTAAAATTATGAAAGACATATACACAATGGAATATTATGCAGCCATAAAGAAGGACAAACACATGGACTTCGCAGCAACTTGGATGGATTTAGAGTCAGTCATACTCAGTGATCTATCACAGAGACAAAGAACAGAGTACCATATATCCTTACTCATAAGCAGAACTTGAACAATTATAATGCTACAAGAAAGTGATTGGTGGTAGTGGGAAACTGTCAGGGGAGTGGGAGTGGGATTGGCAGTTGAGGGAAACTGCTAAGAGAGGGAAGAGCATACCTCATCAACAAGGGTATCTGCATAACAATGTTTGTATACCTAATGCTAAATTGTACCCCACATCTTTATAAAAAAAGAAAGAAAGTACAAAAGCAAAAAAAAAAATTAATGAAAGAATTAGAGTTAGTCACTGTAAATCTAAAGTATTACCTTAAGATACAGGGTAAAAATTACAAATAAATCTAGAGAAGAATATTTTTGACACTTAAACTATACTATATGGCTGAGAAGTGGGATATACATGTAGCAAAAAGATATGTAACAAGGTCTCCATGCTCAAGGATGATTTATAGTATTATATAATTGCAAAGATAAAATTGCAAATATAAAGTAAAACTAATTCATTCATTGGGCAAATATTTATTATCCAGTGTGTACCAGGTACTTTTCTATACATTAGCAATGCAACAGCAAACAGCAAAACTCCCCTGTCCTCATGATGCTTATATTCTAGTAGAAAGTTACTGACAAATACTGAAAACCATAAATAAAACATATAGCTGTAACATATAGTATGTTAAATGTGATTATTACTAATGAGATGGGATAGCTTGGCTCCTAGTATAAAACCTATATATGTTGCTTTAGGCTCCACCATAGACAATGACAAAGGTTTTTCCTGCCAGACTTCATGTGGGAAAGCTGCTGTTCCCCAGCCAGACTTGGTGCGTAGCTAGTGCATTGCAGCCTCTGAAGAGAATTCCGGTCAATATCTCAGACCCCCTTGGTCAGCCATGCTTTTTTGCACACACAAACTCCTTAACCAAAAACCTTCATTCCAAGGCCTGCAGTCCTTGAAGGCCTGCAGTCCTTGAAGGCCTGCAGTCCTTGAAGGCCTGCAGTCCTTGAAGTCCTGCAGGGAAGGCTTTCTTCAGGCTCCTCTGTCTATAACTTCCTAGAAGCGGCTGGGTTGAGGGACCTCCAAGACACATTTCTCCACTCTGGCTCAATGCATATGCTCCTCAACTTCCAATGGGGCTGTGCCCTGATAAACTCATTGTAAGTAGAAAATATCGTAAGTGGAAAGTACATTTAATATTCTGATAAACCCGTTTCAAAGTGAAAAATCCTATGTCGAACCATCTTAAGTCTGGGAATGTCTGTACTCAATAATTTTTCATTCCTAGTCCTTTCTCCCCCTCTTCTCTCCAGCCCCCCGGGTTCATAAATCTGCAGGAACCTTCCCCACCTGCCCCTTTCCTCAGCAGTGAGACAATCTTCACATCCATGTTCATCCACCTGCCCTTCCAAGAAAGAAAACAGAATGAAAGAGGATGGCAGAAGAGTCTATGCTTCTCTGATTTAGCCTCTCCTCCTATTGCAGTAAGTGATCAGAAGTTTGTTACTTTCATTTTGGTTTGTTGTCCTAGTTAATGACAACGAAACCTGGCTTCTCTGCTCTTTCTGGCTCAGTCGAGTTGGGCGAGACAAAATAAAGGAAAAAAGGAAGATAGAGACAGGAGAAGGGATACTATAATCTGGTCAGGGACCTAAGAGGGTGATACCTGAGCAAGCAGGTGAAGGAGAGGGCCTTGTGGATATCTGGGAAAGAGCATTGCTGGGGGGAGAACAGCAAAGACAAAGGCCATGAGAATTCAGGCTCTGCTAGGCACTGGGCAGAGGGTGAATATCTTACAAATAAGATAGCAGAGGCTTCCGCTGTCTTTCCAGTCTAGAGAAAGAAAAAAATTGTTATGCAACTGAAAACTGGCTGGACACAGGGGCTCACGTCTATAATGTTTGCGCTTTGGGAGGCCAAGATAAGAGGATTGCCTGAATCTATGCATTCGAGACCAGCCTGGGCAACTTGGCAAGACCTCATCTCTACAACAAATTAAAAAATTAACCGGGTGTGGTGGCATGTGCCTGTGGATCCAGCTACTTGGAAAGCCTAGGTGGAAGGAATGCCTGAGCCCAGCAGGTTGAGGCTGTGAGTGGCCGCGGTGGCCGTGAGAGTGTCACTGCACTCCAGCCTGGGCAACACAGTGAGACTCCAACTCAAAATAAAAAAGAAAACAAAAAAAAAAACTGAAAAGTGCTGTGACATAAGAAATATATTTGCTTTGCCACAAACAGAGGTGCCCATTGATTGTGAAGTGGGTATGAGATGAAAAAGAAGCAACATAGAAAAAGGCCAAAAAATTTCTGTGATAAAAAAATAAACGAGTGAACAGGGAGGGAAATTGTGCTGCACATCTCTAGGGGAACCACTCATATCATAGTCTTAGAGTCATGCAGTACACAGCTGTGAGGCCCTACATGACAGCCTGATGTCAGAAGGTAGAAAGGACAAGCCAGCTTTAGAGAACTAAAAACACTCCATAGAGCTAGCATTTACAGTGACTGTAGGAGTGTAATAGTGAAATCAAGAGGTAAACAAAGTTGTACACAAATTTTTCAAAGTCCAAAAATATTTTAAACAGGGAATTAATATGACAAAAACTCTGTTATGATGTGATAAGGGATTGTGGGGCAGCAAGAAAAAACAGTTGTAAGACGATCATAAGAGATGTATTTTCTTGGCTTGGACTAGGGTCTTTAAAAATAGTTGAAAAAAGAAGATAAACAGATGTGAAAGCAAAGAAGTTGGGTGTGAATGAAATGCAGATGAGAATAAAAGCAGTTAAGGATAATCCCCAAGTTTCCACTCGGACACCTGATACACTGGTGTTCTCATTCCAAACATACATAACAGAAGAGGACAACTGGATATTGGACAGTTGATTTGAAATGTTAGCAGATTCAAGTAGAAAAACAAATAAGGTGAAATGTTAGTAAATATTGCACAAGAGTTTCCTGCTCAGACATATCAGGGAAATGCTACATACACCGTCCTGCTTGTGAGGATCTAATTATTTATTTATTCATCAACCTATATCCTGTAGTTTCTATTACTAATACTTTGTGCCCTAAACTGTGTTATACTCTGGAATACAGACGTGAATGAAATGAACATGGTCCCTTCCTTCAAGAAGCTTACAATCTATGAGGAACATGTGACTGAAACAAATAATTATTTAATTTATAATGGGAAAATGTTGCAAATGAGTAGTATAAGGTGTAAAACAGGAGGCCAAATTTAGCCTGAGGAGCTCGTGTGTTATTCTCACATTAGTGAACTTAAATTCTACCATAGTGAAACCTATCAAAATAATTTAATGAAGAGTTTCCAAGGGTTGTCAAATTCTTCTAAGCAAGTAAGTTTTTCTATTTCTCCCACAGAATATCTATTGCTTGTAAAGAGCAAAACCTCGGAATGTCATTTGAAAAACCCTCAGGAAGGGGGACAAGGGAAAGTTAAATAAGTAGTTGAGTCTTCATTGTCAGTATGATTTTCTCCTTCTGCAAAGAAAGAACAGCAAGATCAAAGGTGTGGATGCTGGACACACAGGGAGCACAGGAAGGAGAGTAGCCTGATTAGAGGAGAAACAGACTGAGCTTAAGCAATTCTGGGCAATTGAGCACTAAAAGAGAAACTATAGGAGTTCCTTGGACTGAGTCACTTGACCACCCAATTTGCCTCCATTTCCTATTTCACACATTAGAAATGATATTCATTTTTCTCTTTTCTCTCTATCCTAGAGACACAGCAAAGCTGTCATAGCTGTGTTTAATGAATGAAAGAATGAATGAACTATGATCTCTTCGGTATGTGTAATGAATAAAATATTATTTGTATTAATAATGAAATACAGTTATTTAACATTGAACTGGCACAGATTGAGATTTCATTTCTTATGTCTGGAACTCTATTTTGAGTCATCAAAAGACTTTAAGTCAGTTGGATGTTCAGGCAGAAAAATATATATATATACATATATTTTTTTTTCTTTTTCAGTATGATTGTTAGTTAGAGATATTGGAGCTAGAAATATGCCTTGGGAGGACAAGAATTTAGTATGCCCTCTCAAATCCTCTCCCTCTCCCTTCTGCTCTTGTCCTCCCAAATATCTTCTACTAAATTCTTGGTCAAAATTTCTACAAGACAATTTATGAGGAAGCAATTTTAGATACTGAACATTCATAGACTGACTAAATGAACTAGAGTAATAAGCTGCAATTAGATAAAATGCAATTATTAAAAATAAATATTACATTTAATAGTGTAGGAAGATGTTCCAAATAACAAATTTAATCTAAGCTCTCATTTTTGTCAAAAAAAAATGCAACTGTGTAGATTATTATAAAAAGTATTTCTTTCTGGAGGGCTTAAAAAACAGGGTTCACCCCCCCGATTTTCTGTTCATGTGTGTTTCCAAATGTTTCTGATAATTGTGTAAATAAAATTATTAAAAAATTAAGTTTTTGATTTTAAGATTATACATATGAATTTTTATTAATAACTGTACTGGATTTACAAGCAGATTTGAGTTTTGTTTATCTTGAGCTTTATATTTGTAAAATCTTTCTAACATTTGACAAGTATTCTGTTTAATAATCCTTCTATGGTTAGCTTCCCAGATATCCTATTCTCTCTTACTACTTCTTCCCTACTCACTAGTGAAGAACAAGCAACGGTGGCAATCACCAGCTAAGTTCAGTGGTTCTGGTAATTAAGTTCATCAAGAATTATCAGTTACAGGCTGTACATTCTAAAAGGAATGGCATTAGTGAAGGATCTAGGCGAAGATCTCTGAGTAGCTAAGGCCAGTTTTTATGTGAATTGCAGACATTTTACACAGGTTCTTAAAAAGAGGGTTGTTGAATAGAGCCTTTCAACATGATGAATCCTGCCTTTTTTTTTTTTTTTTTTTTTTTTGCCAAACTATACTTTGTTCAACATAAAATCATTCCTATATGAAAAGGTGTGAAATCAAAGTGCCAAACTATTCTTCATTGACCTATAGTCTTGCAAATTTGTAATAACATTCCAAAAATGTTTAATAAACACTATCTATGTGACAGACAGAGAGAGAGAGTGAGAGAAAGCAAGAGAGACAAAGAGAGTGTGTTATACATGTGTGGTGAGGAAAATGAAGTGAAGGAATGAAATTATTTCTGCTTTAGAAATGTTCACAAAATAGAGAGACAATCAATCACAATGCAAGGTGGAATAAACTAATTTAACCCTTTGAGGATAAATGGGCTCTCAGTGATAGAGAAGAAAAGAAAGAAAACAAACCCAATCAGTACCAAAAACATGAGGGCATGAACGTACATGATTTACTGAAAAGTCAAGCTTAATAAAAGAATATGCATATGAAGATAGTCTAAACAAGCAGTCACATCAATGGTAGCAACCTGTTAATGCCATTTTAGATAGTTTTGACTGTATTTTGTAGGCCATAGCAGTCATCGTTCTTTGTTTTGTTTAAGTGATAGGCACTCTGACCTACATTTTAAGACCCAGTGTGAAAGGTAGAGGGTTATATTGAAATTAAATTAGAATGCTATAGGAATAGTCTGGGCATGACAATGTCACTGCCTATTCTACAAAAGGAACAATGATAATAAATGATGATGAAGGGTCATCATGCAGGAAGGACAAATAGAATTTTATTTATTTATTTATTTATTTATTTTGAGTTGAAGTCTCACTCTGTCGCCCAGACTGGAGTGCAGTGGCCGCTCCCGGCCACCGCAGCCTCAACCTGCTGGGCTCCAGCGATCCTTCCGCCTCAGCCTTCCACGTAGCTGGAATTACAGGTGCTCGCTACCACGCCTGGCTGATTTTTTGATTTATTGTAGAGATGAGGTCTCGCTGCCCAAGCGGGTCTCGAACCCACGGGCTCAGACAATCCACTCACCTCAGCCTCCCAAAGGCGTGGGACTACAGGCTGAGCCACTGAGCCCAGCTGACAAATAGAGAGTGAATTCACAGTGGCATGGAAAGGGTGATAAAAGACTCAAATATAACTGAGATTCCTTTTATAGGAACTGAAAAGATGAAGTATCAATTCTACTGGATTATGTTCAATTTGGCTTTGAGATATCATGCAGTTTTGGGAATTAGGATTAGAATTTTTGAGAAGTTGCCTAGTTATTGCCCAGAACCCAGAGCAAGATATTTCTGAAGAGAGGTTGTTAAACACTAAGACCTAGATCAGAAATATAAGAAAAGACACACACACACACACACACACACACACACACACACACACACACACACACACACACACGGGCTAATTGAAGGAAGCACAAACAGTGATATGTAAAGGATGAGAATAAAGATACTAGCACTAATGGTGAAACTAAAATGGCCCATTTCAGAATCAAGAATAACAAAATATATAACCTGTTTTACTTTTTTTGATCAGAATGTAAGAAACAAAACTAACTAAAGAACGATGTCAGGGAATCAATAGAGCAGAAAAAGTTAAATAATGAAGAGTTGCCAATAATTATCAAATACAGCAGAAAATCTAGGAAAGATGAGGACCAAGAAGAATGACTAGAGATGGTAAGAAATTACAATGGCCTCGGAAAAAGCCATTTCAATAAATGTGGAAGACAAAAACCATCAAGAAAAATTTTAATGAATGGCAAAGAATTGGAGACAGCCATTTAAGATAGTCTTTCAAAGAATTTAGTAAAGTTAAGAAGAGATGATAAGATGGCAATCTGGTAGTGAAGCAGGGCCTGGGGAAAAGGTTTTTGTTTTGTTTTGTTTACTTTTAAAATAAGAGTGTTTGTTGACTAAAGAAAATCTAATGACTATAAATAAATATGAATTGAGTAATAAACTATGGAACAAGAATTATGAAACTAAAAACAATCATGAATCCATCAGTACTAAAAATAAATTCAATTAAGGATAGAAAGAGTGGCCTTGGAAACCAGGAGCACTTTTTCTTTAAAGACAGAATAAACTGAGTGAAGGTCAAGACACAAATCAGTTTAATGGAAGGAAAGGAAGTTAAGGGTAGTGTGTTGACCTGTTTCTTTACTTCTAAAGCACAGAGTAACCTCGTGGCTTAAAATAAAAGATGGATTTAGTAATTTTTATACCCTCTGAGTGGTTCACACAAGAATTTCAAAGCCTCAGAAAGCTTTGGATGGTGTCATCTGACATAACTGGGCAGGTAAGGGTATAGCTCACAGACTCAGAGGATAGATGGATTTCAAGGAGAACAAGCACTGCCACTGCAAACAGGTTTCCTCAAGAAATACATTTTCAGTAAGAGATTAAAGTTAACCTCCTTAGTGCCTGAAAAATACAATTTCTATTCATTGTTTATGGAACTGTACAACACCATGACACCACTTTCATATAAACCTACATTCACACCCTAACTGCCTAGAAAAGATGCCATTAGTGAGATAAGCAGCTTGAGAAAACGCCAGTCTTTCCTCTTCAGAATAGGGCAGAAAGCCTATTCTATAGTCATAAATCTTGTGGATTGGGGATATATTCATACTAACTGAATTAAAAATCCAGCTCTGCCGGTTGTCATAAGCAAGTTACTTAACATTTTGTGCCTTTTTTTCTTCAATGGGACTTGTTTGATAGGTTTATTGTGAGGATTTAGCTAATGTATAGTAAGAATTCTCAAAACTTAGTCGCCATTGTTATCCTCTAGTTGTCCTCCTTCTGCACCTGTCCTGCTCTTCTTTTTCTTCCTTCCTTCCTTTCTTTCTTTCTCATTTCCTTCCTCTTCTCCTCTCCCTTTCCCTATCCCTCCTCCTTCCTTCCTCCTCCTCCTCCTCCCCATTCCCTTCTCCGCCTCCTCCTTCTTCTTCTCTCTTCTACTTCACTGTCATCTTTTTTTTTTCTTTCCTTTTTTATTATTTCAATGACTTTAGGGAATACAAAGAGTTTTTTGGTCTGGAGTTTAAGAGTTCCCAGTTCCCACCACCTCCATCTATGCATATTATAACCAGTAGTTTGTTTGTTTGTTTGTTTGTTTGTTTTTGGTTCCTCCACACCTCCCCCATCTTGAGTCTCCAGTATCCATTATGCCATTTTCTATATCTTTGCATATCCTTAGTTTAGCTCCCTCTATAAATGAGAACATGCAGTGTTAGGTTTTCTGTTCCTGAGTTAAGTTATTCTCTAATTCCATCCAAGTTGCTGCAAAAGACATTATTTCATTCTTTTTGAAAACAGAATAGGATTCCATAGTGTATATATACCACATTTCATTATCCATTGATCAGTTGATGGACATTTAGATTAATTACAAATATTTGCAATTGTGAATTGTGCTGAGATGGACATGTGAGTACAGGAGTCTTTTTTTATATAACAACCTCTGTTCCTTAGGGTAGGTACCTAGTAGTGGGATTGTTGGGTCAAATGGTTGATCTACTTTTAGTTATTTGAGTAATCTTCATACCAATTTCCATAGAGGCTGAGCTAATTTACACCCCCATCAAACAGTCTATAAACATTCCCTTTTCTCTGCATCCACACCAGCATCTTTTTTTTTTTTTTTTTTTTTTTTTTTTTACTTTTAAAGGTGTGGGATACAATTCAGGGTTAGGTATACAAATATTCATTATGCAGGTACCCTCATTGAGAAGTGTGCCCCTCCCTCCCCTGGCTGTATCCCTCAACTGCCAATCCCACCCCCTTCCCTGGCAGTTTCCACTTCTGCCAATCCCTTTCTTATTGTAGTATGATAATTGTTCAAGGTCCTCTTATCAGTCAGAACATATGGTACTCTGTTCTTTGTTTCTGTGATAGATCACTGAGTATGATAGACTCTAAATCCATCCAAGTTACTGTGAAGTCCATATGTTTGTACTTCTTTATGGCTGCATGATATTCCATTGTGTATATTTTTTAGTTTAATTAAGTCTCACTTGTTTATTTGAGATTTTTTTGCATTTGCTTTTGGGAATTTAGTCATAAATTCTTTGCCTTGGCCAATGTCCAGAAGAGTTTTACCTAACTTTTCTTCTAGGACTTTATTGGTTTCAGGTGTTACATGTAAGTATTTAATATATCTTGAGTTATTTTTTGTTTATGAGAAGAGATAGGGATCAAGTTTCATTTTTCTGCAAGTAGTTATCCAATTTTCCCAGCACCATTTGTTGGATAAAGTGTCCTTTCCCCAGTGTATGTTTTTGTCTGCTTTGTCAAAGATCAGTTGGTTGTAGGTATTTGGGTTTACTTCGGAATTCTCTGTTCTGTTCCACTGATCCATGTTCTGCTCTTGTACAAGTACCAAGCAGTTTTGGATACTACAGCTTTGTAGAATAAGTTAGGTAATGTGATGCCTCCAAGTTTGTTCTTTTTGCGTAGAATTGTTTTAGCTATTCTGGCTCTTTTTTAGTTCCATATAAATTCTAGGATCATTTTGTTTAATCTGTGAAAAATGAAGTTAGTAGTTTGATAGGAATTGCATTGAATCTATAAATTACTTTGAGTAATATGCTCATTTAACAATGTTGATTATTTCCATCCATGAGATTGGGATGTCTCTTCATTTGTTTGTGTCCTCTTCCATTTCTATCATTATTGTTTTGTAGTTCTCCTTGTAGAGATCTTTCACCTCCTTGGTAAAAAGATCTTTCACCTCATTGGTAAAATATATTCTTAGGTATTTTAGCCTTTTGGCTGCTATTGTAAATGAAATTAAGTTGTTGTTTGATTCTCAGGTTGGTCAGTATTGGTGTACAGCAGTACTGCTAACTATTTTTTTTAAAAAAACCTATTTTCTATTTTAAAATTGTGGGGTACAGTTAAGGGTTAGGTATACAAATATGCTTCATTCAGTCACCCTTGTTGGTAGTGTCCCCCCATCCTCAGACAGATATTGACTACTGTTAATCCCATCTCCCTTCTCCTCCCTGCCCCCCCAGCTCCACAGTTTCCCGCCACTGTGAATCCTTTTCTTATAGTATTACAATAGATGTTCAAGGTCCACTTATGAGTGAGAATATGTGATACTCAGATCTTTGTTTCTGCCAGAGATTACTCAGCATTATAAACTCTAGTTCCATCCACGTTGCTGTGAAATTCATGATTTTGTTCTTTTTTATGACTGCGTAGTATTTCATCATGTATATGTACCACATTTTTTTAATCCAGTGCACTTTTGATGGACAGCATGGTTGGTTCCAAGTTCTTGCTATTGTGAACAGTGCTGTGATAAACATATGGGAGGTTGATATTTAGAGCTTTTAGGAATTGCCACACTGCTTTCCACAGAGGTTGCACTAGTTTGCACTCCCACCAACAGTGTAGAAGTGTTCCCTTTTTATCACATCCTCTCCAGCATTTGCTATTTTTTGAGTTATTGATAATGGCCATTCTGACTGGAGTTAGGTGGTATCTCAGTGTAGTTTTAATTTGCATCTCCTTCAGGGAGACAGCTCACAGACTGGGAAAAAGTATTTGCCAATTCCATGTCTGACAAAGGCCTAACATCTTGGATCTGCAAGGAACTCAAACATGCTAAAAAGAAAAAAAGAAAAAACATTACAAAGGGGGCAAAAGATATGAACAGACACTTCTCAAAAGAAGACATATGAGCAGCCAACAGACACATGAAGAAACTACTAACTATTGTGTGTTGACTTTTTATCCTGAATCTTTACTGAATTCATTTATCATATCCATGAGTCTTTTGGAGGAGTATTTAGGATTCTTTAGGTATAAAATCTTATTGCCAATGTACAGAGATAGTTTGATTTCTTCCTTTCCAATTTGGATACACTTCATTTCTTTCTCTTGCCTGATTGCTATGGCTAGGACTTCCAGGGGAATGCGCTCAACTTTTCTCTATTCAGGGTGACATTGGCTGTTTCTTATCCATATATAGTTTTTGTTATTTTGAGGAATGTTTCCACTATGCCTATTTTGCTGAGGGCTTTTATCATAAAGGTATGCTGGATTTTAACAAAAGATTTTATTGCATCTATTGAAATGATCATATAACTTTTTGTTTTAATTCTATTTATGTAGTGGATCACATTATTGACTTGTGCATATTGAACCTACCTTGTATTCCACTTGGTTATGGTGAGATAGATTCATATATATATATTTATATATATACACATATACATATATACATACACACACACATATATATAACATATATATATATATATGCCATTGAATTTGGTTTGTTAATATTTTGTTGAGGATATTTGTGTCTATGTTCACCAGGAATATTGGTCTGTACTTTTATTTTTTTGTTGTTGTCCTCTCTTTTCCTGGCTTTAGTATCAGAGTGATACTGGCCTCATGGAATGAGTTAAAGAGGATTCCCTCCTCTTCAATCTTGTGGAATAGCTTCAGTAAAATTGGTAACAGTTATTCTTTAAATGTCTGGGAGAATCCAAATGTAAATTAATCAGATCTTTGACAGTTTTTGTTGAGAGAATTATAATTACTGTCATTCTTGCTATCCATTATTGGTCTGTTCAGGGTTTCTATTTCTTCCTGATTCATGGTTGGGAAGTTGTATGTTTTTAAGAATTTATCTATTTCATCTAGATTGTCTAGTTTGTCTGCATAGAGGTGTTCATAATAGTCTCAGATGATTTTTTGAATTTCCCATTGTATCAATTGTAATGCATCCATTTTCTTTACTGATTGAGCTAATTTGAATGTTTTGTCTTTGCTTTTTAACTAATCTAGATAGCAGTCTATTAATTTTGTTTATCTTTTTAAAGAACCAGCTTTTTGTTTTATTTATCCTTTGTATTTTTTTATTTCAATTTCGTTTAGTTCTGCTCTGATATTCTTTGTTTTTTTTCTTCTGCTAGCTTTAAGTTTGGTTTGTTCATGTTTTTCTAGTTTCTTGATGTGTGATGTTAGGTTGTCAATATGTGATCTTTCAGTCTTATTAATGTCTTTATGTGCTCTAATTTTTCCTCTGATCACAGCTTTTGCTGTGTCCCAGAGCTTTTGATAACTTGTTTCATTGTTGTCAATTTTTTCAAGGAACTTTTAGATTTCCATCTTGACTTCATTACTGACCCTAGGCTTATTCTGGAGCAAATTGTTTAGCTTTTTTTTTTTTTTTTTTTTTTTTTTAATTTCACGAGTTCATCTTGGAGTTAATTTCTAGTTTTATTCCACTCTGTCTGAGAAGATGCTTGATGTGATTTTGATTTCCTAACATTTGTTGAGACTTGATTTGTGTCTTATCATATAGTCTATCTTAAAGAATGCTCCATGTACTGATGAGGAAAATGTGTATTTTGTAGTTTTGGTGTGGAATGTTCTATAGATGTCTGTTAGTTCCATTTGTTCTAGAGTCTGGTTTCTCTGTTGATGTTCAGCCTTGAAAATGTGTCTATTGCTGTCAGTGAAGTGTTAAAGTCTCCCAATGTTATTGTATTGCTCGCTATCTCTTTATTTACATCTAGTAGAATTTGTTTTATAAATATGTGTTTTCTGGTGCTAGGCTCATATATATTTTAAATTGTTATGGCATCTCACCCTTTATTATTATATAGTAATCATCTTTGTCTTTATTATTTTTTTTTTTTACTGTTGTTAAAGTCTGTTTTATCTGATATGAAAATAGTTATTTCTTCTCATTTTGGGTTTTCATTTCACAAAATATTTTTCCCCACTACTTTATATTGAGTCTATAGGTGTCTTTGTGAGTTAAATAGGTCTCTTAAAGGCAGCAGATATTTGGGTTGTGCTTTATCCATTCTGCCAATCTATCTTTTTTTGGAGGGCAATGAGACCATTTAGGTTTAGAGTTAGTAATGATTTGTAAGGTTCTATTCCATTCAGTATACTGGTTGTTATCTGGTTGCTTTATTTGTTTGTTTGTTTACATATTTATTTATTTCCTCTATTAGATTTGTGTTCCTTAAGACCTGTAAACTTTAAATTTCCACATTTTTTACTGATGTATCTTGACTTTTGATTTCAGTATTTAGCACTCCTTTGAGTATTTCTTGTAGAGTTGGTCTAGTGGTGACAAGTCCCTCTGTGATTGCTTGTCTGCAAAGGACTTCATTTCTCCTTTCTTTATGAAAGTTGCCGGGCTCGGTGGCTCAGCCTGTAATCCCAGTGCTTTGGGAGGCTGAGGTGAGTGGATTGCCTGAGCCCACGGGTTCGAGACCCGCCCGGGTCACTTGGCGAGACTCATCTCTATAATAAATCAAAAATTAGCCAGGCGTGGTAGTGCATACCTGTAGTTCCCACTACTTGGAAGGCTGAGGCGGAAGGGTCCCAGGAGCCCAGCAAGTCGAGGCTGCGGTGGCCGGGAGAATGTCACTGCACTCCCGTCAGGGCATCGAAGTGAGACTCCAACTCCAAAAAAAAAAAAAAGAAACTTAATTTTGCAGTGTGCAAAATCCTCGACTGACTGTTAATCTGTTTGAGAAGATTGAAGATGGGACCCAATCTCTTCTGGCTTGTTGGGTTACTTTGGAGGAGTATGCTGTTAGTCTGATAGATTTACCTTTGTAAGTTATTTGATGTTTTTGTTTCACTGCTCTTAAATTCTTTCCTTCACATTTTCTTTGCTTAACTGGATGATTATATGCCTTCTGAATGAACTTTTTTTGCAATAAATCTTCTGGAGGGAGGGGTTCTTTAGGCTTCTTGTGCCTGGATGTTTAAATATCTGGCAAGGCCAGTGAAGTTTCTGTCATTGTTCCCTCAAATAGGTTTTCCAGATGTGTTGCTTTCTCTTCTTCCTCAGGGACACCTATGATTCTTAGGTTTGAATGTTTTACATAATCCCACATTTCTTGGAGACTTTGGTTTTTTTCCTTTGATTTTTTTCTTTATTGTTATCTAATTGGGTTAATTCAAAAGCTTTGTTTTTAAATTCTAAGATCTTTTCTTCTGCTTATTTTAGCCTACTGTTAAAATTTTCCATTGCCTTTTGTGCTTTCTTACTTATTTTATTTCCAGAATCTCAGTTTTGCTTTGTTCAAGCTATCTCTTTAGAGAATTTTTCCTTCATGTCCTGCTTAGTTTTTTTTATGTTGATTTTACATTTTCTTTTGAAGTTCATTGATCAATATTATAATCAACCTTTTAAATTCTACATCTGTAATTTCAAAATTTTTAATTTTGTTAGAGTTTATTGCTGAAGAGTTGTTATGGTCTTTTGGGAGTGTTGAACTCTGTTTTTTTCATGTAGTCAGAATTATTTTTCTCGTTCCTTATCATTTGGGTAGACTATCTCTTCTTATCTGAGGTTGGCAGGGGGCTGAAGTAAGCACTGTAAGTTTCCTGTGGTTGTATATAACCTTGGTGTTGTGAGTTTCTCAGTTGCCAACTATGGCAATCCTGTACTGGGTACTTGCATTGGCTCACAATGTCCTGAATGGCTGGAGTGTCTTGGAAAGTAGTATTAACTGCAGTTTGGGATAAGGGCTTTCCCAAAGCTGAGGTATTATATGCAATGTGGTGGCCTGTACTGTTGACTCCAGCCAGGATGTGTCATTTATTGGAGAAAGTCAGCTGTGATGGAGTCTGTAGGGTTTATCCTTGGTGAGTGTTGCTCCAGGGAAATGCCTAGCCATTCTAGACTGAGAGTGGCCTCTGGGGATTTCCCAAGTTCTCTGTCTTTTTTGAACTTTTGAGAAGAGTGCAGGGAAAGGGGCCTGTAATACCCTACAAGTGTGCACTCTTGGCTACCCCAGTAAGGATTAGGAGGAAGTTTCAGGCCACTGGAGTAATGCTGTTGCACTGTTATGCAGGGCAGACACAGATGAATCTACACTACCAGTGAGAAATTGCTATGACAATACATCCTACCTGGCTTTTGCCTTGAACTCTGTAATCTGAATGTTAAAGTGCACCTGGCCTCAGAAGTAACCCATCCGGTCAGGAACGATCTATAGCCATGGAGTTTGCCCCAGGAAACAGACCTTCCAGGCTGGCTGAAAGGTAGCTATGTTGCTCGCAAGGGTTGAATTCGTGGGAAAAGGTGGCTGGTGCTGTTCAGGCATTCTTTTCCTGCACCACTTTGTGTCAGAGCACACTGTAGGTAAGGCAATTTTCTGTGAGGGACTGGAGCTCCACAAGTCTCAGGGGGCCCTGCAAGTTGATGGTAGGAGCACAGAACTCCTGAATTCCCCTCATTCACCTTCCGCATTGCATCTGGAGGCTGTGGTGGACTGTGGTGGTGCAGGCTAGTGTCTGGTCACTTCCAACCCTAGCCCATGAATTTTTTTCTTCTTCTTTGCACTGAATGGTTATTATCACTGCTTTGGAGAGTCACGGTGTGTGCTGCTGGTCCTGTTCCTCTCTTGGTGCTCAGGAAACGCTCTCTATTTTGGTTTACTCTATAGGAGAAACTCACTCCAGCTACCTCATTTTGGTCATCTCAATCCTATCTCAACTTCACTATCATTCTTATTTAATTTTTTTAACAAACATTTATTGAACACTCACTATGGGTCAAATACTCAACTAATCTAGTATGCACAGGATTTACACTGATGAGCAAAATAGGCATAGTTTCTGAACACTTTGAGTTTGTGAACTAGTTCAGAAGGCAAATATTGAACAAAAATATATAAATAAATATATGATTACAAATTGTGGTAAGTGCATTGAAGGAAAATAGGGAACAAGAAAGGAATGATACAAATAATAATTCAAATGTAGAGGTAAAGTAAAGGACTCTAAAAAACAGAGGGTTAGTGAAGATCTAAAAATCTTTATATGTTGTAAGCATCAATATTAATTTTTTAAAACTGTAATTCAAAATGTGTTTATTTTCAATCAATTCAACCAGTTAATATTGTAAGTGCTTTACCATGCATTGTACACCTATCAGAATTTCTGTAATTAAAAACATAAAATATTTGCTTAAAATCTAAGACTATTTCTATGCTAAAACAAACTAATCAGCTAAAACATGGGAAGTTTCATTTAAAAAGTCAACAAAAATCAAAGCAGCCTTTTAAATTAGTATTACATGTTTTAACTGAATATAATCTGACTAGAGTGTGTAGAATAGAATCTAAAGTTACATTGTCCAGATATACAAATGTAATGGGAAAAAACTCTAATTAAGATTAAAATAACAACTAACTATAGTTAATTTCTATGTTATCTGTCATGCAAATATTGCTATAATGTCAAAAATGCCAGGAAAATATCACAACTCTTCCTAATAATATATTATAGTAAAGTTAATTATAATTAGGTTACAAGTCCACTGTAAAAAGCTAATACTAAATCATTCAGAGAGAAGTTATCAGAAAACTGAGATGAGATTATACTAGTTTCATAAAAGCAGAAACAGTTAAAAAAAAAATGAGTTCAGGCTAAAACTGGTGGTCAAATCAAAAAATAAAAAAAGATGTGAGTCATATAGTAAAGACAAGAGGGTTGATTTCCTTTTATTCAAATTGTATTGCCAAGAGGTGAGAGGTGGGAGAAGTAAGACAATAATCATGTTTCAGTCTTACAGATTAGAACAAAGAAAGAAAAGAAACATTAGGACCTGAATCTACTTGATGGATGTATTTACAGCCCTATGGCTTGAAATATGGAAGTAAATGCCAAATCCATTGGTCTCACCTGCAGGCCTTGACATCTATGATTTCAACAGAATAATGGTATATGTTTCCATCATGATTACTGGTATGTACGTGGACACACATACACACACACACACAC
>NW_007249217.1:62572-90297 GCF_000164805.1 Carlito syrichta
AAAGTGAATTTTCCTTTATAAACCTTTTATTGTGATTTTCTTTTTTCTTTTTTTTTTTGAGTTGGAGTCTCACTCTGTTGCCCAGACTGGAGTGCAGTGGCCACTCCCGGCCACTGCAGCCTCGACCTCCTGGGTTCCGGCAATCCTTCCGCCTCAGCCTTCCAAGTAGCTGGAACTATAGGCGCGCGCTATCACGCCCGGCTAATTTTTTTGATTTGTTGTAGAGATGAGGTCTCACCAAGTTGCCCAGGCAGGTCTCGAATCCGCGGGCTCAGGCAATCCACTCACCTCAGCCTCCCGAGGCACGGGATTACAGGCTGAGCCACCGAGCCCAGCTCTTATTGTTACTTTCTAGCAGCAAATATAATTTCATAGAAAAGAGTGGAATGATAAGATTTTGGTAGAAATGTTACAACTGGTAAGTGAACTGAGGACATTATCCACAGCAAAGAAAAATAAACAGTCAATTCATAAAGTAGACATGATTATGTCAATTACATATTTTAGTCATATGTAATTTAAGCAAGACACATATTAGTTGGAAGGACAGTAAAAGAATATTCAGTATACTTGGTTCCCTATTGTAAAAAGAAAAATAACATGATTTAACAGTACTGGGAAGAGAAATCATATGTATTTAAAGACAGGTACAAGTTTTTCTAATGAAAGTAGACATTAGTTGCAAAGTAGAAGTAGTTAGTTCAAACAACAAATGACTGAAGTAGATGGACAGCAATTTGCTCCTTTTCATTAGCTTGTGACATTAACTTGAATTGTATATTCATATGTGATGTGTGCTTTTCTATATTACCACAATTAATCAATTGATGATTGTCATATAAAAGAAGTATTTTAGAAGACTTTACCTCTACTTACCACAGTTCTTTGTTCTTATTTGTTTTTAAGCATGACATCATTTCTTTGGAAAATCTGTAATTATAATTCATAGTTTTAAATTATTTCTATGTGCCTGATAAAAATTTCACTCTAAGAAATTAAGCTGGTGAGAGTTTACTTTGGACTTGGTATATCTTAAATAATTTAAAGGGATTTTTTTTTTTTTTTTGGCTTTTGCTTAAGTGATATGAGAAGCAAATGTCTAAAATATTTAATAGACAAACTCTTTTCTTTTGGACCTGATATAGACCATATAAAATCAGAAGAGCCAAACAGATTTTCAGGGAAGCAAAACTAAATTCAGGGTTATAACATTTCTATGTTGAAATTTTGTTCCCAGTGATATTACACACATACTCGCTTCTCATTGAGATCTCATCAATAAATTGATTGACCTGAGAGACAAATATTGATTTTAGCAAGCCCAAGGTCTACATTTATATCAGACAATTCTTCTTGATATTTCCTAGGATGCAAAGTCAATAAATGAATAGTTATATTTATATTCTGAATAATTTCTCAAGTCTGCAGGAAAGTTAGATTTTTCAGTCCATTATGGAGAGCTGTGGACAAATTTACATCTATATTCTATGAATGCTTACGTAAAACGTTCAGATTGAATGACTCTTACATTTATTGTTCTAACATTTGCTCACTTTAGTAACAATGAATAGTATTTTAATTCAGTGCTATCTTCTTATATTCAACATCTTTTCATTTATTAGATTTATTGTATGCCTTTATTATATTCAGGCTATATAAAGCCAGCATATATGGTCATTGTAGTCAGTTTACAAAAATTAATAATTTAGTTATTGAATGAAATGTAAGTAAATAAATACACGGTGTTTACATGAATTGTTTTCAATATAAGTGAACAAAGGCTCTGGTGTTCTATACATAAACGTAAGATTCCTTTCTCCATTAGGGATATCGCATTGTTCTCCTTATCACCCAGTTTTCTTGGCTTCAGTCTAGTCTAAAGAGGCTGACAGCAGAACTCAATAAACGCTCTTGAACTTTAAATAGGCATCAAGGCATCTGCTTAAGAATAAATTCAGAGTATTGATGATGATCATCTGAATTTCTGAACTCAAATTCATTACTATCAATGGCAATTTATAAATAGTTAAATAGTATAAAGAGTTAAACTAATGTGCATTTTGAATAGTGCCTCAAAATATTGTTATCCTATTGTTTCCACACTGAGTCTTGATTCCAAGGAGGGCAAAAAGGTATGGCTATTTCTAACTTAACCTCCTACAAAAATATGGTAGTATAATTAAGAATAAATAAAGCTTCAGTAAATACATCCCATCTTTCTTGAGTATCACTTTTACTAGATTGCAGGTATATTAGTTTGCTAGGGCTACCATAACAAAGTATCACAGACTAGGTGGCTTAAACAACAGAAATTTATATGCTTCACAGTTCTAAAGGATAGAAGTTTCAGATCAAGAAGTTGGCAGGGTGAGTTTCTTCTGAGAGGCTTTTTTTATTGGCTTGAAGATAGCGCCCTTTTTTTCAGTATCTTCCATTGGTTTTCCCTCTGTATGTCTGTGTCCTATCTTCTCTTCTCTTTTTTTTTCTTTTTTTTTTTTGAGTCGGAGTCTCTGTCGCCCAGACTGGAGTTCAGTGGCCGCTCCCGGCCACCGCAGCCTCGACCTGCTGGGCTCTGGCGATCCTTCCGCCTCAGCCTTCCAAGTAGCTGGAACTACAGGCATGCGCTACCACGCCCGGCTAATTTTTTTGGTTTATTGTAGAGATGAGGTCTCGCCTGCCCAGGCGGGTCTCGAACCCACGGGCTCAGGCAATCCACTCACCTCAGCCTCCCAAAGGCATGGGATTACAGACTGAGCCACCGAGCCCGGTTTATCTTCTCTTCTTATAAGGATACCATTAATATTGAATTAGATTCCATCCAACAGCTTCATTTAAACTTAATTACCTGTGTAAAGGCCCTATTTTCAAATACTTTCACATTCTAAAGTTCTGGGGGTTAGTACTTCAACATGTAAATGAGAGGTTAGGATACAATGAAGCCATAACAGTATGTGAGAAAAAAAAAGTCTTTGTTTAAAAAAAACATGAAAATATTATGAATTGAGTGAAAATTTTGCATGGTTTAAAGATATACAAGTGGCTCTAGAAAAATATGTGTCTGTAGTATACTTCCTTCAGACCTTTCTTCTGAAATTTCAGGGCATGGTGTTCCCTGCTCTGGGGATATTCCAATAGAGCACTAGTAGTGAGAAAATAATGAAATTTAAAATTTAAAAGTTTGGTATTCAAGTCCTGACTTTATCACTTTCTCATATTGCGGCAAGTTATCTGTGAACATTAAGCCTCTGTTTTTCCTCTTATAAATATGAATAATAATACCTAGTTCCTAGAGGTGGTATGATTAAATGAGATAGTCATAAAAATAATGAGTATGGTCAAGTACTTGTATAATAATTAGATTTCAAGAGCACTTCTATGTCTTGACTTGAAAATAAAACCTTGAAATATGACCTTGACCTAAAAGATATTTGAAAGGCGTTTGGTAAGATAGTAAAAATTCTAGGCATAAAGAAATATTTAAAGATGGTTGGTCTACTTCATTATATAGATATTATATTATAAAAAGATATTCAATTATGAAAATGAATACAATAAAAAATTAATTCATAATAACTGCTACATTATTTTGGAGAATGTCAGGTTATCCTGTTATCTTTGCTTTTAATTTTCTACTAATATACATGCAGCTATAGATACTTGCACACATATACATTTGATGTAAGGTATATATACACACATACAAATAAGATAGATCAATAGATAGATAGATGGCCCCTATAATAAATGTTATTTCTTAATGATAAGAGTCAAGATAAGAAAGGTGAACATGAATTAAGTATTTACTGAGTTAGTACACAGAAAGCCCTTAGAAAATTTTCTGATGCCTAATGATAGATGTCTGATAGAAAAGTGATGCCTAGTGAATGAATGTCTGTTATTAATAGGATCAGTCACCATGCTAACAACCACTTTACATGTGCTCTTTTAGTTTATTTTCATGATAGCCTTATGAGATAGGCACTGCTAAATGTATTTTACAGGTGAGGATGTTGGACTCAGAAAGGTAAACTCAACTAGTAAATGAAAAGAACCATATTTAAAACAAAGTTTTTCCAATTCGGAGCCCAAACTCTTAAGATCAGGCTATACTTTCTTTTCCACATTTTACCATTGGTGGTAATATGCACAATAAACGTTGACCAACTTGACATCAAATCATTTATGCTTTCTCAACTTGGTTTCAAATCAACAATGCTTCTCCACTCCTACTTCATTTAGTTAGATGGCTATCTTTATTTCAAAAGGTCTGAGACCTGCAGAATATATTAAATAGTGTTGGCACAAACAAAGGAAATCCTGTACCTATTTCTCTTCTCCCTTCTATTCTCTGTTGGTTTAAATTTAATAAAAATTGTATGTTTCTGGGATAAATATAATTATATTTGCAAATGTAATGAATAAATATAATGACCTCTTATCAAAATGGTACAACCATGATTAGAAGGAAATAGAAGAGCTAAACAAGAGAACAGATGACTATCACAGAACTGCATCCCTGGAAAAAATAATACAGATGAGAAATGACTTACAGTATTTTCCTAGCTCTCTATTCAGTATGTTTTCCACAATAGCAAGATGTTTAGAGAATCTGAATAATAATTATACAGATCAAATAAGTCTTATTGTGACTCAAAATCCTGAAAAAATATTTTTAAAGTTGCTTAGTTATCATTCATAAGCCCAATATACTGTCATGAGTTCTGAATTCTATCACTTTTTAAATATTTGTTTCTTTTTTATTATATTTATACTGTCTGCTTTACTTAAATATGCATGAGTATTTCTGAATCTTAACTTGTAAAAGAATATAATAGATTCTCTAAATCTTTCATAGGAAGACATTAATGAAAAACAAGATATCAGTTTAATACAATTTGTCACTATTCACCCTAAATTCTCCCTGGAAGATTCCCATGAGAAAGCTGTCTTGCCACATTTATATATTTTTGTGTTTAATCTGCTCACCTAACCTTTTGAGAACTTAATTAAGAACTTCTAAAAATGCTAGCATATTCTTCATAGAAATTGAATTTTTCATTAAAAGTTACCAAAACAAATGGATAAGAGCTAGCATAGTTGTAAAGAAAGACAAAGTGAAGATGTCAGCTAAAGGGAGATAAAAGATGGAGAGAAAATTACTGTGTCATCAAAAAGATAATGAAGTTTAAAAGAAATAAAAAAGATGAGACATTCTGTAGGACATATAAAACAGTTTGACTAGAGCCAATAAAAAAGATAGAAACTTTGGTAAAGGAAATGTCACTAATTAGATATTGTTAAAGCTGAAATGAACATTTTATTTTATGCTTTTATAGGCCAACAAATAAAAAGAAGGTACTTAAACAAGCTATATCTGGATTTTCCACAGATCAGGGTACAGATTGTATGACATTATCTCTACAGGAACACAAGCTAATCGTGTGGCGTTATGACACCATGAAGCAATGTGAAAATACATTTTGGAAAAGACCTTGAACTTGTGTGCCATATACAGAAAGAAACAAATGCATTATTGAATCCCTGGAAAGGATGAAACTGCTAGGACATACACCTTTGAAAGGAATCTACAAAGAAACAAAAAATCAATTCTCTCTTATCCATGGTAACCTAAGATTAGTCTTATAACTGTCAGAAGAAGTTAAAAGTATTATTTCATAATATTAAATAGGTACAATAACAAGTAATGGTGAGATATCACTTATCATAATCAATTCTACAAAGGTGAAAATATTACCAATATTTAGTGTAGTAAAGAGTGTCAGGAAACATGTACTCTAGGGCAGAGTTGGTGTTATGCAAAATATTAACACTGTTGTGGAGGACATGACACCTTTAACCCAAATATTCCATTTCTAAGAGTTTATCTAAGCATAGATAGAATAAGGATGTAAAGATAAATTAACAGCAGCATTTTTTGTAATTGTATGTGTGCATATGTGTGTGTTGTCCATGTGTAATGAAATTTTGCTTTATTTTTCTGTTTTCCTTTATTATATCTTTTGGCATTATTTACGTTTTCTACAATGAGCATATGCTTACCTTTCTAAACAGATAAAGTAAAAGGAAAGAAGGAGGGAGGGAGAGAGGAAGGAAGGAAGGAAGGAAGGAAGGAAGGAAGGAAGGAAGGAAGGAAGGAAGGAAGGAAAGAAGGAAGAAAGGAAGGAAGGAAAGAAGGAAACCAGATATTGTATTATATCTGGGACATGGAACCGAGAAGTGAGATGAAATGACCCACACGAAGTTTCATATTAGTCAACAACAGAACTAGTACTAAGGCTTACATTACCATGCTGCCACAACCTGTATCCAAGGAATGAAAGAAAGGATTGGGGTTGTTTCCCATTTATATTCATGAATATGCAGGATTACACTGAGCTAATAACAATCTTCCATTTGAAGAACAGCTAAGAAAAACCAGTTGAAAAACAGAGTATAATAACCATGACATAAATCCTAAAGATCTTCACTAATCCAACTTTGCATTTTTGTATGATGATTACAGAGTTCACTCGTTGTGCCTATTATGTTAGCAAAACCCCACGTAGTCAACTGTCAGCAAAGGAACCTCAAATAATGTAATAAAAAAGAAAACATCACAAAACATCAGAATTTATCATTTGTTTCCAGAAGATATTTTAGTTTCATTTTGTCCAAACTCTTCATTTTAAAGATGAGGAAACTGATACTTAAGACTAATTTGCTCAAACTCACAATAAAATATAGCATCTTGTTAAAATGTAATTGGGATATTTTTAGCATTAAAATGAGTATAGAAGAAAGCTTCGTGTCTACCAACTGAGTGTTTCATAAAGATTTCTTTTGCACCTAAAGCAGGAATTCAGCCTGCTAATGTTTATTGGCATTACTCCTTTCCTTTTGTAGACAATCCCTTCTTGTCTTAAAACTATCTTAACCTCCATATCAGCATTACAGAACACAAATTATCTCTCTGACTTGCAGTTTGTGTTCTAAATGCAGATACTGAATTTTAAAGCAAAATAGTATATTAATATTGTATTCCCCCCAAGAATTTTATCTGTGATAACTTAGAAGATTATGGAATGCAAGCAAAACAAGATGATAATCATTCGTATTAATGAGTTGAAATATGTTAATTAAATAAAACACATTTAATTAAACAAAACTAAAAGTATCAGTAATACTACCTGATTCTTGGAGATACAGAGGACAAGAAGAGTACAAAAGGAAAATCTTTATCTTTTCAGTTTTTCCCTTTTGATGGCCCAGTTACACTATTGTTGCCCAGATGTCACAGGATTTAACTCTGACCTAGTGGGCTCAGTTGTGACAGTGATGCTGATAGCATGGGACTCTCTGCTAGGATTTTGCTTCAGTTAGACATTAGGCCCAGGGAAGCAGAGAGTCGGGCTAAAGACTCTCTGGGAAAGAAAAAAAGACCAAATGGGTTGAGAATATAAATAAATCACTTGTTGCTGATCCAATAGAGTAGATGAGACTTAAAAGCCCTTCAAGAAATCCATAAACTAAGAAACTCTTCTGATGTGGCCTCCCAATTTTTCCAGATATTCTGTGAGTTGAGTAAATGTCCCAGATCACATATTAATCAGTATAAGCAGCCATAACAAAATACCATATGCTGGTTGGCTTAAATCCAAATACTTATTTTTCACAGTTCTAGAGGTTTGAAAGTTTAAAATCAAGGTGATTGCCCTTCACTCCCTAGTGAGGGGTAGCTCCTTTAGACTAGGGAAACTAACAGGCCACTAGCGCTCACTTCAAAAGCAGATATTACCTATGGATGAAATAATCATAGTATAATTAAAGGGAAAACAGGGAGGTTTTCTACCAACAATGTTTCTCCCATACAGATTCAAATAATTATTAAGTTGGAAAAAAATTACAGGAAAGGTTAAGGGGGTGATATATGGAGTGGTTATCAAAATTTCAAGGGTTAATTATGATTATTCAGATTCCTTCTTGATATTTTCCTAAACTTCCCTGAAAGGATTTTGATGAAAGGTACTCAGAAAATGTAATTTTGAATTAGAAGCACTATAGGAAAAGAATGGCACACTTATAGGACACTGTGCAGTAAGGGTAACAGGAAAGCATTTACGGAAAGAGAGATTGCAGTTTACCAGAAGGGAATAGAAAAAGAAGACAGAACTGGGAGGGCATGAATGTTCAGATTCAAATAGCTTGGCTTTCTTTCTGCTTTCAGTGAAGTATATACTCAGTGAAAACTTGTCATGAATTCAGCACCCAGTAACTTCAAGATACAAGTAGTGCAAAAAGAAAAAAAAAAAAAGCAATAGAAAGACAAAGAATAACTGCTTTGGAAATCATGAGATCTCAAGATGATCTGGTGACTTAGGAAGTCCCTTTCTTTCTCTGAGACCTAGTGTCCAGTTGCGGTCTCTCAGTTCAAATAATCATTAAGCTGATTATTTGACTCTAAACCTTGGAATTATTTACATTTTTAGCCATGTAATTATTTGCATAAGTGACCATCTTATGCATTGCAAGATGTTTAGCAGCATCCCTTCACTATACCCAATAGATATAGTAGCACCTCTTCAATTGTGATGAACTAAAATGTCTCCAAATATTGCCAAATGTCCCATGGAGGACAAAATTTCTCCCAGTTGAGAATCACTCCTTTGTTACTTGCAAAGGTTAAATTCTATAACTGTTTGTTTTTAGTATGCCAAAGTAATATATAATGAAGCAGTAAAGAGCACAGTGGTTTGGACTCAGATCTTTTGGGGTGAAATCTCTCTCTACCACTTCGGAATTACTTTGGGCAACTTAATTCACTTGTAAAATTAGAATGGTAATACCTATCTCATAGTGTTTATGACAGGATTAACACATATGATGTTCCAAAAATGGCATCTTTCTCATAGCATGCGATGTTATTAGTATAGCTATTATAATCATTAGAGTCCTAATTCTGTAGTTGAGGCAAGAAGAAGGTGGTTCTTTGGTAATACATAGAGAACTCTTCTTGTTGCTTCTCTGGGTTAACTGTACATATAAATCTGGGTACACACACATACTAATATGCATAGCTGTGCATACTGTGGAAGAAATAATGGCTTGATTGTAAGCACCATGAAACCAGGAACTAAATTTATGCACTCAACTCTATAGCTTCAAGCCCTCAGCATAAGACCTACAGTAGGCATTCAATAAACAGATGCTGATGGATGGATCAATTCATAGGAAATGAAGTAGCACACTGATAAATAAGTGTTCTGTTTAAGATTCCGAAAAGCCTGAAAGTGGGTGAAGACTTATTTATACATCTGATACTATTCCTTATGCCCAAAGATAAATAGTATATCAAGAAAGTCATATCTATGTGTTGGAGAATTTCACAGAATAACAGTACTCTGATATAAGAAATAGTTATAAAAACAAACAACTCTATAGCCACATTACTTGCAACACTGAGAAATCAATAAAAAGAACAATAATTTGTCTGCATTTGCAGACTGTGTTCTACTCTCCATTGATGACATTGAATACTTAAACTTTAAGCTCTAAGCTCTAGTGGAGTTATTGTCTCTCAGTCTCTCTCTCTCTCTCTCTCTCTCTCTCTCTCTCTCTCTCTCCCCCCCTTCTCCTTCCCTCCCTCTCTCTCTTGTCAAACAGTTCTATGAACAAAAATGAGAAAAGAAACTTATAGAATATAATTCTCCCAGCAATAAGAATTTTTATTGTCAATCTAAAAACAGCTGACACTGCCTGGAAGTGGGACCATAAAAATAAAATACAGCTTATATCCTCCATTTGCCTACACTTGAAATAAATGAGAAGTTCTCATGATGTTACAGCAGCTAACATTACTACATTTGGTAGTTTTTAACAAAGGAAAAAGAGAGAAAAAAAAAGATCTCCTGAGTCTTAAGATATCTCCTTGCTTTTTAGATTGAAACAGTTTAATTTAAGGAGCTATCTATTACAATTATATCTTCATGATGAAAATGTAGTTCATCTTCTTCATAGTTCTTATTTGACTATCATTTTCTGCTAATTATAGGACTAGAAAAGCAATTCTTACTCTAGATTGTTGGAGTAATTTCCTTTTCCATTTTCAAAAGTAAAATTACTCAAAGCCAAAACTTTGATTCCCTCTGTTATTGGTCTCCCCGTATATTTCAAATATTCACCACTCTTCCCAAGATTTCTAACTCCTCCTTTCTCTGGAGAAAACTTTCTTCCTACTTCCCTGAAAAATATAGTCTACCAAATTAAGTGCCTCAATTTGCTGCTTTAAAATGTATCTGTATTTCAGACCTTCTCATATTTGCTATTTCTTATCACCTTCTCAGGGATAATGATCCATCAAGTCTTCTTTCCTTCCCAAATGTCTAGTCTCTCCTTTTCAACAGACTCTTTTCATTAGAATGCAAATCTATGCAAATCTTTCTAAGCATAAAAAACATATACCCTGCATGATCCTCTAGCTTCCGTCTGGCAGTTGCTCTATTCATGAATTTCTTAGGAATTATCATCTTGAAAGAATAATTTTTGTTCTTCTTTTTTTCACTGCCTCGGTTCCAACACAGCCCTATCCACTCCAATATACCCTCCACTCCCATTCACTAAAGCCATTCTTGGAAAGATCAGTTACAAATTCCAATTTTCCAGAATGTACCTTCCTCATATGGCAAATCCAAAACAATTAGCTTGTAAGTATTAGTAGGCTTTCCTCCCCCCCAACCAAAGATTTTTTATTTTGATTTGTTTCCCTCCCTTTTTGTTCAAAGAGAGTTCTCACTTGATAGGTAGAGTCAGGAAGAAAAAGTCAGGAATGTAGAATAAAAGGCAAAGAGTTAAAAATGGTAAAGGAAATTTGAAAGAACATTTTTTCAATTGCAAAAAACAAATACACTGAGGGGAGTAGATGAGAGAAAAAATTGCAAAATTTGGGTATTTATAAATTTCCTCCATAATATTAGGCAAAAAAGGAAACTGAGTTTTTTTGAAAAATTATTTTGACTACTTTCAGGTATTTGTTTTCATATTGTGACATTTTTCAGAGCGCAGTTAATTATTTCACTTAGCTTACCTGATTTCTTATCACTTTACATGGCAAAGTACACCCTTCTTCTTGAAGATCTCTATTTTCTGCACTTCTGTAATTTACTTTGGCCACATCTTACATCTCTGGCATCCTTATTACTAATATCATGCATAGACATTTCTTCTTTCCTATCCAAGGAAGTCCATGATTGAAGTCTGACTTCATCTGGTTTCTGCTTCACCAAAGTCATTTCCATCTTGAACTGAGAAGATACTGTTTTAGGCAGAAGACATTCTCTTAAAATTCGTCTGCTGAAGTCCTCACCCACAGTGTGTCAAAATGTGACTACATATGGAGATAAGGTCTTTGAAGAGGTGATTAAGTTAAATTGGGGTTCTTAGGATGAGCTTTAATCCAGTCTGACATTCCTCCTTATGGGATAGGAAATTCAGAGAGAGAGAGAGAGAGACAGGAGTGTAGATACACAGAGGAAAGTCCATGTGAGGACACAGTGAGAAGGTGACCATCTGTAAGCCAAGGAGAGAGACCTCAGAGAAAAAACAAACCTACCAAGACCTTGATCTTGGACTTCTATCTTACAAATCCCTGAGAAATTAAATTTCTGTGGTACTCTATGGTATTTTATCATGGTATTCTCCAATACTTAAAAATTTGTTTTGGTGTTAGATCAAATAAAGATTAAGTTGTACTGAGGTCTGGTTTTGATTCTATATACTGAAAACAGAATCATAGAATACGAAAGCTGGACATTTTTAAGGGATCACTTAATAGTGTTCTTTTTTTCATTTTTGTGAGGGTCAATTGTAATATTTATGAAAGCCAAAGTCCCTTCTTCAGCCATATGAACATAACAAATATACATATATTTTTGCATACATTTTATTATTAACTGATTTTTTCACTTAGGTAGGATATTTTTTAAAGATAAACAATTCTCTCATTTTCAGGTAAAAACTGAAGGCCACTTTCTAAAATAAAATGGAAATAAGTTGCATTGTGGAAATAAAAAGGAAACTAATTATTCTCAATAATAAATTTCAAGTAAACTGATTAAAAAATTTCTAATTTTCTCTGTAGTGTCAAAGAAAATATATCTTGGATGCTCAACAGAATGTTTTTACTCCGCTGCTACTTGGAGACAAGAAGTGGTAGAAGACTTAGCTCCCTGTCATATTATACCGAATTACAACAACCATTACTCTATTTGCTACTCAAAGATAGAATTGTGTGGAGAAAAAAGCATTTTCCTAGACTCTTTGAATAAATTCTAGTCACATCATTTTCCCCAGTCAATAAGGTCATCTTTGGCAAGCACTGCATCACTGATCCTGTCTATTTCAGCAAGAAAATAAAATAAATCCATATTTCAAAGTTAAGGTCATCAGAGCAATGGTAACTTCCAAACAAGTTTTTCAGTGCTTTGATATATCCAGAGTTTCTGCCAATGGGTAAAATGACAAGACTGTCACTTTCAACTCCAGGTTCTAGAATAACTTCTGGAACTGAAAAATGTATATGTTCCTCTATCTCTGTCTTCGTCTTGCAGGATGAAAAGGGACAAAATAACTCCTTGATTTCAAAAGCCTTCACAAGTGGTGGCACGGCCTCAAGTCAGAAAATTTGCCTTCTTCATTGGACCAAAATAACTGCCAAGTAAAGCAACCCATAAATGCATCTCTCCCTTTCAGGATCTTCGGTGAATAAGCTTTTTTTTAGTCTCTCAAAAGAACTGAAACTTTCTCTTCAAGTTGAGTAAAACTCTTAAGAAGGTGGCAAACTTCTTGGAACTAAAAAGAAAAAAATCTTTTTGTTATGCTTCAATTTGTGACAAAACTTCTTGAAAAGAAAATGATTTAAAAACTTGGCTCAGAGGAAATTGATATTTTTCATAACTGTAAACAAGATTCTTTTCAAGATTGTTGGCTAGGTCTTTGACACCAGTGCATTTTCATGTCAAAAGCAAAGAGAAGTCAGAATGATGTGATTTCTCCAAAGCAGGAAATCCAGATGGGTAGCCCTGTTTGTGGCTCCCTGGAGCACAATAAACTAGGGAACTTTTTTTTTTTCTTTTTGTTGGTTTGTTTTTTGGGGATTTAGGGTTTGTTTTTCTTAGTAAAGCTTTATTCAGTGCAGACAATTCTCACCATTTTTAAAGAATCTATGGCCACTGACATGTCTAAAAGTGACTCACAAATTATAACATCCTTTTGGTAGTTTTGGTGTGCATACAAATCAAGAAAACTGGGGTTTGACAGCAGAGAAAAATAATAGTAGTGTCATCTAGTTGTATATAGGAAGGAAAATGACATCGTTGTGAATTTTTGCTACTTCAGGGTACTAGAAGAAATGTCAGCAAATCTGATATGCATGAAAAGCATTTGTGTAAAGCATTGTTTCAATTTTCTTCTGTGGCTACAATCACAAACTAGCTGAATACTTTCCAGAGAATAAGACTGTGCCAAGAGTTCACAATTTTATGAGGCATTCTCATGCTTACCAACGTCATAAGGGAAAATTTCTCTATAAGAAAATGATGTACAATTACAAACGTCATCCTAATGTCAAAGGATCATCAGGAAAGCATATTGCATGTGCTCATTAACAATTTCTTCTCGACCAACATACAGTATTGGTTATATCTCCCTTACAGGTTCAGTGGTATGACACTGTTGCGTCTACCTATCCAGGTTATTTTGCCATTGTCTATGCTGTGTGTGATGGCTGCCAGCATGTGCCAAGGTGTCTTCTTCAGATCTCAAGAGAACTGATATCTGCACTAATGAGGATTTTCTGCTGCCGCAGCCTAAGCTTTTGAAACCACTGCCCACGTCACTGCACTAACTGTTGGCTCAGCCAGTAAATGCCAAAAGCAATCCAAGGCAGAGTTGTGTTCTCTTCAGAGATGAAAAAATTTCTTACACCCTTGCTCTGAGTGACACATGTGCTCTTAATACCCTCCAGAGTGTTAGTGGATGCAGTCTAAGTTATTCTTGAACCACTAGGACTCAGACATGAATATTCGAGGATTAGGATTTGAGAACTATCTCACTAACATATTATGATATGTACAAAATTTGTTCATGCATCTGCTTCTCACTGTTGACACATCTGTTCCTCGTCATATAATCTCTTGCTGTGCCTACCTAGTGCTTTGGGTGACACAGGAGGACTAAAGCAAGATGTCATGCTATGTTGTTAACCTGGTTTGGGGTTTGCTTCCTGGTAGTCCCACACCTCATACTGCTCACATTTTCAGTTTAACACTATCAGACAAATATTCAATAGGCAGCAGGACATTTCTGAACTTTAGGCAAAGGCTTAAGCTATCTTTATAAACTGACATTAAATACAAAGAAATTAGGCTACTGTTTCTGCCACACACACTCACATGCAATTATTAAGTTATCTGTTCTCAAAATACCAATAATTGACCTATTCTACAGTTTTTAATTGCCTTAACCATAATCATCACAGAAAACTGCTCCATCACCTAAAGTATTATTTCAAGAAAATACATCATCATCTACTCAGTCAGGAAATTAAAATTCTTATATCCTTCCACCTTTCTTATTCTTCTTAGTCGACAGATTATGTCAATTCTTTCTTTGGATTATCTCTCACATCCATTTCCATCTATCCTTTCTCTTTTATCCCTACCCTCATTACTATTTGACTGGATATTGCAATGGCCAGTTAGGTATCCTGCTCTCTCTTATCACACTCTTCCTTTCTATCTTTCACATTGATGCAATAAAATTTCTAAAAATGAGTCACTATTTTTTTTTTACTTTAGTTATCTTTATCTCTATCTTGGACAGAACCTGGTATATAGTAGCAACAGCATAATTATTATCCACTAAGTAAATACATTATTCAAAAGAAATTCTCAGCCAATGCAGACACCTTTACAAATAAATTTGAATCCATTCGTCTTTAGCAGCATTCTCCACCCATCTACAACTTTCTTATATTAAGTTGCCAGAATAAGTCATGACTACTCTTTTCCCTATGAACTGGATATTCTTCTAATGTAACCAGAAGATTCCAGGTTTCAAATCTGATATTTAAAGAGAAGTTTAGGTGTAGGGACTGAACTGGGGATTCTGCTCTTCTCTGATCCTGCAGAGGCAGGTCCTGAATGAGCACTGGGATTCACAAAAGATAGCAAGTTGCATGATGCCATGAATCTCAAAACATGAGATCCAGTTGCCATCCAGAATGGAGACAAAGCTCTGAGGCAGCAGGGTTCTTTCATTCATTAATGGCAGTCTTTTCCACTCAAGTGGGAAGAAAGCATGGCAGTGCCACAGGACAGTCTTAGAGTGAGATGAGATATGAACTTATTGTACTCATCTACTTCATTCTCAAAACTCCTATTGAGGTATAGTCTTGCATAGAAATCTGGAAACTATATTTTTTCTGGCTCTATTGTCAGGACATTACATTCTCTCTAAGAATGATAAATTAGAATTATTTTTTCAATTGTGAACTGCTGAAGCAAAGTTTGAAAATACTGGGTAAATGGGGCATTTTTGTTAGCTAGTTAGTTGGGTTGAATAGCTAGTTGAGTAGCTAGAAGCTACACTAACAATGAGAAGTTATAACTGCTGTAAAGAACACCTATGCTCTCAGTTACTAGTATCCATTTGATTCTATTAGCAAATATAGAAGTTTTCACTTTGTAACTGGAAAAGAATAGAGGAATTTAGGCTGCAGTAGGGCATTAGAAAACAGAGGAGGAGGACACAGGGGATGCCATAACATCTACCCCAAACCTATTACTTAGGATTATTTCAGAATTTCTATGGGCAGAGAGATTGAGACAGAATCTGACAATATCTTCAAGTTTGGGGCACAAGTAAAGCTACTTTGGACCCAGGAGACAGTTTGGGCCTAGAATAGGTAAAGAAACCGTTCTTCATACTCCACATGGCACCATAAATTGCCCGGGCATCCTGAGATTTAGAAATTTGAAAGCAACTAAACAGTGACTTGAGTCCTTACACAGGTGTTCTCGTGATGGGTATAAACAGCAGTGAAGCCTCTAAAAGCAGCTATGTAGAAGACAGAAGTGAATGAGTGAAAATTGACGTACGTACAAGAGGCAGAGAACAGGAAGGACACTGTGCCGTGAATTCATATGATAGTTGGTTTGGGTCATGAGATACTACCTCTGAGGAAATATCAAAAATGATTGGGAGATACATTTGAGGTTGTTTAATGTGTGGGCAGTCAATCCAATGGAGGTGCATCTAATTACATTTTTGAGCACACAAAGAAAGTGTTGTCTTTTTTATAGTCACAAACTACGAGGCCTAGAATTTTGGGGTTATTTACATGGGACAATATACACACCTGCATTAACATAGAGGAACCACAGAACCCTAGGCATAAACATAATTGGAGTGATTTGGGAGAGAAGGAGGACATTGTACACAAACTCTACTAAAAAACAATGTAAACTTTGGTTGTTTTTATATAAAAGTAAAAATATGTGATCATGTAAATGTGTCATAAACTAATAATAGTAAACAATATAATGCATTGCTCTTAAAATTAAAATGAAAAATAATCAAAAGATAACTTGAAGCCCATTAGCATGATTGAAGTTTCATTGTTTACTTTCATATTATAGAGGTATCCTTTCATAAACACAAAGAGGCATAGAAAGCCACACAGAAAGACCTGAGGTGCCAAAGGCAGATAATTCCTCAGTAATTCTAATCCAATTATGATATTCCCCCATACCATATAATGCCCTTGTTCACACACATACACACACTACCACAGCCACCACCATTGCCTCCTCATTGTCGAGTACCCCTGGGAGGTCTTCTGTGCAGGAGAAGGCAGCACAATGCTCTGAAAAGGCACTATTGAGCTTTATGTATCTCATAGGTCACTTCAGGAGAGGCCTCTGGATAAGCGCCAATAATCTAACATGGCTCTTGCAGTGGCAACAAGTAGTTTTCGAGAGCTTGTTCTTCCTGCCAGTGACTTGAATGAAATTTTGGCAACATCTTCCAAGGACTTAGAAACCTCTAAGAAAAGCCTCCCTGGCATTTGGCAGCTTTGCTTACAGTGCATCAATAAACACCTGAGTACCAATTCACTGTGTTTTGGGGAGATATGTGTATTTTTTTCCTGAGTGGTCATTAAATGTGACTTTGTTTTGGTAATAAATGTATTGGCTTCCACATTCTGGCCCTCAGTAAATTACTGGTTTTATGAACCTACTAGTTTACAAAATATTTATATCACACAACATTGATATATTTCTAAGCCCTAAGATTAAAATTCATGCTCATTGAGAATAAGTGCACATAGTACATTATGCCATTTATGATACAGTGATACAGTGCATGAAGAAAACTTGAGAAGTGGCATAACAGTTTTTCATATATTTGATACTATCAAAAAAGTGTGGTTTTATCTTTTCAAAAAATATAAAGTACCTTGTCTTAATATTTATTCATTTATATTTTGAAAGAAATTAAATTTACAGAAAGGTTGCAATAATTACCATATATGTTTCACCAGAAACTCTCACTCAAGTTTCACCAACTGTCCCAATAATGTCCTCTATAAAATGATCCCATTTAAGGTCACATGTTGCATCTGGTTGTCATGTCTCTACAGTATCCTTCAACCCAGGAATTCTAGAGTAGGCAACTTCCCAATCAGTTGCCTTTGTCATGAGGGCTCCAACCTGTCATGTCATTAACCTTTTATATATCTTCTTCCTCTGGATCATAACTTCACACAGAGTCACATTCTGGTTCAACTCGGACCCCTATCTCCAGCCTTCTTTCTCATTCAGATCTGCTTCATGGGTTTGGAATGAGCTATTCGTATTATAATATTTTGTTGTCTTGTGAAGAGTGCTATTTTGATTTGTCTAGTGATTAAACTACTAGCAGAACCACATTAATTCTGCAGGGTTTGTTTTACTTTTTGCTAAAGATTTATTTCAACTTAGAGCTTGGTGCTTGGATGTGGCCCTTACTACATTTTCTAGTGGTAATTTCTAACAATGGCCTTTCTGAAGTATCAGCTAAATGCCTAAGGTGTTCAAGGTCTCGTCATCCTTCTTGGCCCTAACCACTAACATCCCCTGCACTGACTAACCTGCAGAATTTCCCTTTAGCTCTCAGTGCTGAAGCAGATGTTCTCAGCTAGGTCTTACTGTCTTTCTCTGCACAGGTGCAACAATACTCTTAAGTGAGAATCATAAAGACCCCCATACAGACTTCTGCCCCCTCCCACATACAGTTCCTTTTCTTCTGACAAATTCTAGACATTTAGGCAGTCCCAACTCTGACATTTACCTACCTGGCTCAGTGACACAGTGGCTCAGCTTGAGCTTCCTTTCTCTGCTCTTGATACTGAGAAGTACTCCAAGCAGAAAGACACAGTGAATGTGGGGAGCACCTCACATGTTTCCCTTCTTTCAAAGATCTGCACTGGCTACGGTCCAGTCCTAGAAAATGGCTGCATTGTTTATGTTGTCCAGTTTTGTCATTGTTTAATGGGAGAGGATTTTGCCACTCATTATTCTGTGGTGGCTATAAATGGAACCAAATATGTATTTAAAGGTAAAATTAATTTAACACATGAAAATAGTCATATACACTGAACAAAAATTAAACTGAAGTGCATACGCTTGAAATTGTAAAGGGCCTTAGAAAGTAAATAAATGAAAAAATGTTAAGTGAATTTGAATGACTACAGTAATACTTTATTTAGCACGGCTACATAGTTATGATTCTTCATAGCACTGACCAGCCAGTATGGCAGAATTTGCTCTCATGCAATTAAATGCTTAACCCCTTTACTGCACTTTCCTTCATTTCCATGACTCTTCCTAATCTCTTTATATTTTTTACTCCACAAAAGTCCCTTTTAGTCCTGTTATATCCTATTATCTGAAGATACATTCATTATTTTGTGAAAAATAAGCAATCATGTGTATTGTATGTGTGGCATTAAAATGCAAGCTTTACTATGAATCTAGCAAGTGAATTCTCAGGCTGAGCTAAACCATATGCCAATCCTAGCAAGATCCACAATTAAAACAATTGTAAAGAATGTAGAAACCTAAGGCCAACAACCAACAATTGATGCCAATTGATTTCAATAAATTACATTATAGACACAATTCCACAGGTACCATGTCATGTTAACTAAAATAAGTGATTCACTTAGCACTACCATTTCTAGGAGTACATCTACACTGCTAAGCTCAGTACAAGTGGATTATTAATGTATATCTTTTTCTGGAAAATGTCATCTTTGAAGTTCATTAGATTTGTACTTCAAGTGTGCCAAAGAACGACAATACAACTTATGGAGATTGATAACAATATTAAGTTGTTCTATACCTTATATACACACATAATTAGGTAGTTGTTAAACATCAATTTTACTACATGTCAGGGTTGAAATGGATTTTCAGAATTACCACTGGAAGAAAGTGCCAAGGATTAGAAGAGTTATGACTGGATGTTTGCCCTAACTTAGCTAGAGGTGACATGTGTATGTACTCTTGCATTAATATCCACTAAGTCTTCATCAATGCAAAAAAGAAAAAAAAAACTTACATCTATGACTCTGATTATCCACACACTACAAAGAAAAGAAAACATTATGGCAAGAAACTCACTTTTGTCATGTAGCCATTTAAGACACTCAATTAATTTTAAATTCTCAATAAGATGAAAGTGATCAAAACCACTGTTCTTTCAGGAGAAACAGAGTTCTAAAGAGCTTCACTGAAAATTAGTTTAGCATAGAAGTCTGTGTCACTCAGCAGTGTAGATTATAAGCAACATGCAAAGGAGTCTCCTCGGAGACCATGGAGAACATCTAAGTCAAGAGTTACATTCAGCAGTAGCTAATGGAAATCTGACTAGGGTGGCTTAATAAAATAATAAATTTTTTTCTCAGGTAATTGGAATACATAAAAAGGAAATCCAGGTTGATTCAACTTCTGAAGAAAGTGCTTACAGTTGTGGGGTCTTTTCTCGTGTCCAAAGATGACTTCTCCAACTCAAAGATTATCTATCACCGGGCTTGGTGGCTCAGGCTGTAATCTTGTGCCTTGGGAGGCTGAGGTAAGTGAATTGCCTGAGCCCGCGGGTTTGATACCCACCTGGGCAACTTGGCGAGACCTCATCTCTACAATAAATCAAAAAATTGGCCGGGCGTGGTAGCACGCGCCTGTAGTTCCAGCTACTTGGAAGGCTGAGGCAGAAGGATCGCCGGAGCCCAGCAGGTCGAGGCTGCGGTGGCCGGGAGCGTGCCACTGCACGCCAGTCTAGGCGACAGAGTGAGACTCCAACTCAAAAAAAAAAAAGAGCCAGAGAAGCAAGCAGGCCTGTTCCTTTTAAGAAGGCCATCTGCTGACAATGGAGTATAAATTCTGAGTAAATTGTACTGACAGGAGTGAGTATTTTGGGTGAATTCACCAACTTTCTTCCTGATTCCATGGTATCAGATTAAACACCCATTTCTCCCCTTCTGCCCCACCGAAAGAAACCTCATTTCCCATACACAGCAACTTCTGAGTGTATGTCATTGACCAGAATTGTGACAGGCATCACTCCTAATGGCAATGGAGAGGGAGATTGAGAGGTTAAGTATTTAATTATATTGTTCTATGTTATTAAGCGATCGGAAAATAGTTATTGGATAGACAACAAACAATGTCTATTCTGTGTTTCCTGGACATTTTTGTTTGTTTGTTTGTTTGTTTTCATTTCATTGTCTGTGTTTGATTTGATCTTATTTATCTGTGCAAGATCAATTAAAATCTTGTAACTTATTGACTCCCTATCAACTCACAATTCCAAACTGTATATTACTCTGCCTTCTTACTTAAATATTAGAGAATAAAGATACAATGAAAACTATATATGACATAAAACTTATATTGAAATAGAGGTGATATTATTAATAATAGTAAAACAGGAGAATACTAATTAATAAGGATTTAATAGTCATTAAAATAAAACTATGAGTTTATAAAACTGTAGAGTACAAATTAGACATATAACCATCCAAACAAGGAAACCTTTTTTTTTTTTAAAGTTGGAGTCTTACTACATTGCCCAGGCTGTAGTGAGTGGCACGCACATGACCACAGCAGCCTCAACCTGCTGGACTCCGGCGATCCTTCCGCCTCGGCCTTTCAAGTAGCCAGAACTATAGGCGCATGCTACCAGCTAATTTTTTATTTATTGTAGAGATGAGGTCTCACCAAGTTGCCAGGGGTGGTCTCAATCCCATGGGTTTAGGCAATCCACTCGCCTCAGCCTCCCATAGTGCTGGGATTACAGGCTGAGCCACCAAACCCAGTCACAAGATAAACTTTAGTAGAGGTAGTTCAAAACCTAATGCTCATGTGGAACAAAGCAAAATCTTAGGCATGTGGACAGAAGTAATGGAGGAATGTGAGCTGAACATTATCATCACAGAAACTAAAAACTTCATGACATAAAAGATTAATGAGATTGCTCTGAAGAGAGTCATATGCCCAAGACTGTCACTAGACAAGAATCAACCAACCTTGGCTAGATCCTCTGCGGAACTTTCTCTGTACTGCAGCAAATTATTTTGGGGAAGGATTAATGCAGGTGAAACACATGAGAAACACTGATTCCTGAGTTTATGGAAGCCCATAGCTATCTATTCATGTTGAACAACAGCGACAAATCCTATACTATATGTCACAGCAACTGAATCATTTGGTTACTCCTTTCTCTTATCCCACTGAATAGAAAACAACTACATATCTAAAGTCTTTTTCTGGTAAACTGTAGGTGTTCAGCAAACAGGCGATAAAAATTAGAAGTAACATGACAGTATGAGACCTGATGTTACATGATAACAAAAATCTATTCTCAATGAATATCATCTAACATGATAAACTTATTCATGTTTTTCAGATGAAGAATTTGTTCAGGATTAGGATTGTTTAAGAATGCTCGGTGGCTCAGCCTGTAATCCCACGCCTTTGGGAGGCTGAGGTGAGTGGATTGCCTGAGCCCGCGGGTTCGAGACCCGCCTGGGCAGCGAGACCTCATCTCTACAATAAATAAAAAAATCAGCCGGGCGTGGGAGTGCGTGCCTGTAATTCTGGCTACTTGGAAGGCTGAAGCGGAAGGATAGCCGGAGCCCAGCAGGTCGAGGCTGCGGTGGCCAGGAGTGGCCACTGCACTCCAGTCTGGGCGACAGAGTGAGACTCCAACTCAAAAAAAAAAAAAAAGCTTAAGAAAAAAATCTATAAGTAGATATAGAAAATTATACTGGTCCCATTAAAATAACATCAAATCTGGACAATTTCCTTGTCTAAATTCTAAAATGCATCCAAAAAAAACTCTAGAATTTATATGGGTCGAATGGCTAATAGATAATTATCTACTCTGCCTTATTTTTAAATTTAACTTCAAAGAAATCTTTGGTGTGGTTGATGTGTTAACCACATATTAAAAGCCCCTTTACACTTAAAGATTTAACAAAAGATAAAACCTGTATGCAGGAGGATGATACCAATAAGAATCAACTTGATTCTCAGAGCAAAATCCTTAAAAAAGCTCAGGTGTCGCCCAGACTTGGAGTGCAGTGGCCGCTCCCGGCCACCGCAGCCTCGACCTGCTGGGCTCCGGCGATCCTTCCGCCTCAGCCTTCCAAGCAGCTGGAATTACAGGCGCGCGCTACCATGCCCGGCTAATTTTTTTTGATTTATTGTAGAGATGAGGTCTCGCTGTAAAGGCAGGTCTCGAACCCACGGGCTCAGGCAATCCACTCACCTCAGCCTCCCAAAGGCGCGGGATTACAGGCTGAGCCACCGAGCCCAACTTAAAAAGCTCAGGCTTTTGAAGTGACAGATATCTCTGAAAGCCTGAGGTAAGGCCAAAAACAAAAGGTTTGGTAGACAATATGCTTCAGGAGCTTGAAACCAGGTGCCCTGTTTCTTTGTGAAGCTGCTTCTCTCTCACCTAGGAGGAATAGATTAGGTTAATCAACTAGGAATTAGAACAAGACGGCAATGGACCTAAAGGCATCATGCAAAATTGTAGGCCAACGTGAGGTCATTCTCACAAGGGAATTCATATAAAGTTCTGCATCTTGAGCAAAAGAGACCTTACCCTGAAGTGAGGGAGGAGCCTTTGATTCTGAAAAACGTTACCAATCCAAGAGAAAAGACACACAGCTACTAACATTTAGGGATTCCCCAATGAGAAAGTCTACTCACTCTATGTTGCAGCCACCTGATGACAAGCTTTAGCCACACATGCTACTTCTATATAGACTTGTATTTTTGTTTTAATTTTATTTTTGTTTCAGAGAAAGGGTTGCCCTCTATCACCGAGGCTGGAGTGCAGTGGTGTCATTATAGTTCACTGCATTCTTGACCTCCTGGACTCAAGAGATCCTCCTTCCTTGACCTCTTGTGTAGCTGTAACTGCAGTCTCACAGAACCTCACCTGCTAACGTTTTATTTTTATTCTTATAGAGATGAGGTCTCGCTACGTTACCCAGGCTTGTCTGGAACCCCTGGCATCAAGTGATCCTCCCGCCTCAGCCTCCCAAAAAGCTGGAATTACAGTCTTAAGCAACTGCACCCAGCCTCAAATAGATTTTTAGTGCCTCACTCTTCAATTTGTGAGTTTAGGATCATTAGATAGTCGAGGAAATCCTCCAACATGAAAGACAGACTAAAGCAAAAGACAAAAGGAACGTTAAAGAAGAAATAAACTTCAAAAATCTAAGCAATTAATGACATCGGCGAGATCATAAAACATTGAATCAGTAAAATAAAATCAAGGGGATATGAAAATAGAAAATATATAAAATCAACAAACAAAACAGCTGTTAAAAATGAAAATTGTCATAACAAAAAATTTAAAAATTCAGTAGGAGAAAACTGAATAACAAAATAAAAGTTCCAGAAAGTGAGAAGAGAAAAAGGAAAAGAATTTTCAAAGAAGCAATATAAGAAAATGGTTTTTAACTATTGAAACTGTTTCCACATTAGAAAATAAACAGACTGAAAAGAAGAAATAGCAAAAAAAAAAAGACACAGCGACAGTGAGTCCAATGTTGTATGATTTAAAATAAAAATAGTAAAGATATAAAAAAGATACAAAAACCTTATGAAGATAACTTACAAGGTCTCAGATTTCAAAGTAAAATTGCTCTCAGCACTAGCAAGATTGAAGACATTGAAACAATGTCTTCAAAATTCTGAGATAAAATGATTTTCAACCTAGAATTTTTTATCTAGTTAAATACTGCATCAAATGGGAAATCAAAAGTAAGTCATGTTTACTCATGCAAGATCTAAAAATATTTATTTTCATGCACCTACCAACTTTTAAGAAACTACTAGAGACTGAACTTCAGCTAAATGAGAGATTAAACGAATAAAAAGAAAAAGCAAATGGACCAGGACAAAGGAAGTCTAAATCAGATACTAGGCAAGGGGAATTCCATGTATGATGGTAAATAAAAATCCTAGGATAACAGTTTTGCCGTAACCCTAGAAAACAACAGTCTAACTTCGAGTAAGAGGACAGAAATTTCCAGAAACTATATCTTTTAACAAAAGGAGTAATGTAAGAACTAAGGTATTTAAACTGGATGAAAGAATTATTTACTACATTGGCTAGTATGGAGCAGAAAGTGTGCTAGATATGTCAAAAAATAAGCAAAACAATAAAAAGGAATCATTAATCATTATGTGGCAAACAGGTTTTAAGGTGGCCCCTATTATTTTCAACTGCTGGTATTCACACCTTTGTATAATTTCCTCCTCTTGAGTTTGATTGGAACCTGTGACCTACTTCTCACCAACGGAATATGGCAAAGGTGAAGCGATGTCACTCCTGTCATTAAATTACATTTCATAAGACTCTGTCTTACTAGGTGACTGCTCTCTGTCTCCTCCTGACTTACAAGAAGCACTAGAAAACATAGATAGGTGGAAGTTAAAACATAGCTATAGAATACGCAAACACTAGCAAAAAGAAAGTTGTTCAAGAAAATTAATGTACAATTCAATATGTAGCTCAGTCATGAACAATATTTAGAGTTATAATAATGCAAATTCTGAATGTCAGCTCTATAAAAATTCTGAATTGGAAATGAGAGGAAAGTGTGTGTTATATGAGGGAGTTTCTTTGAAGCAACAGAGCAGTTCTGTATCTTGAGTATGGTACTGGTTACTTGAGTCTACCTATGTGATAAAATGCCACAGAATTGTATACCAAAAACAAAAAGACAAAAAGAGCTCATATATATACTAGTGAAATATAAATAATGCCATGTCTGATTTAATAGTATTGTATCACAGTGAATTTTCTGGTTTTGACTATGCATGTATACGACAGCTATGTAACATATTATTATTGGGAGACACTGAGTGAAGAGTACACAAAAACTCTAAATTGTAATTTTTGCAACTTGTGTGAGTCTTAAACTATTTCCAAATGGAAAGTTATTTTTAAAAAATCAAAAAAAGTATGTTTGTGGAAGGAAAGCTTATAAGAGAACTAACTCCTCATCTTCATAGTAGAAGTCCTAAAAAATCGATTTCTGGATTTCCATCCACTGTGTCTTTTCCAAGTACCAAGACACTATTATTTCATACATTGATCTGCAGCTTCATACACTCTTCTCACCTTTCTGAGCAGTCCTTCTTCTTTCCCTCTTCCCTACCTTTCCCGCCCCACCGCCCCGCGCTCGCCTCCCCCACCACCAACCCTGACACTGTCTGAGTGACTCCAGTTCTTTTTGCTGTTAAACTCCTGCAGCTCTCCTAACCCCTCCCATCATCCTTTACTTAAAAGACTGTGCATGGACATGCTGGGTGAAGCCCTCTGAAGTGAACTAATCTCCCCAGTGGGAAGGAAAGGATTTAGACCACAGGTAACATCAACCCTCCTGGGTTATCTGAAAGAAATCAAAACTGCTGCTATTTAAAGCTACTGGAAAAAGCAGTGGGCTTTCTCTGAGGTGGTGACCTTCAAAGTTCCACCCAGGGCAGCTCAGCATAGTTGGAAGTTTCTGAGACTCTCCCCAAAACACGAGTAACATCATGAGTAACTCTGAGGACATCTGTGAAAGAGGAGTGGAGAAAGCTGAAATCACAGAAGATCATTGGGACATAATGAGCTCTTAAAACAAATCCATATTTTTTTTAAAGTACCTGATTTTAGAATATGTAAGATTTTATTTGCAAAAAATATAGAATCATACTTAAATTATACAACCTAAGTTGAGCAGTAACACAGGATAGTTTGGAATTTTTTTTAATTTTAATATATTTTTTATTTTAAAATTGTGGGAAACAGTTAAGGATTAGGTATACAAACATTCATTGTGCAGGTACTCTTGTTGATGAGGAGTAGGGTAAATATTGTTTTAAAATAACATTACATTTAGAATTCCAAACATATTTAGTTTTTATATGTTCTTTACTATGCTCTGTGTTATAACAAACAGATTCCTAAATGAATATTTGGAGACTATAGGTTATTTTGAATGGAGATAATTGGTTCAATGTATTCTTCGAATTAATTCAATTCAAAACAATTCTATGAGAGTGGCCTTACAGAAGTTAAACTTGGGATATTGTCAACACCATTATTTGTTTAAATCAATTCCTGAAAAGCACAGATCTTAAAGTTAAGACAACCAGATCACTTAAGAGTTTTTCAATTAAGTCCCCAAAACTTGGAAACATGGGGAAACTTAGGTACACTTAATATCGGGAAGAAATCTATTTGAACAGTATATTGGTAGTGACACTTCCAATTTCAAATAAGAAAATTCCAACTCACACTAGTCTGAAGAAAATTTTAAAAGGATGTGTACAGTTTAGTTGGAAGAATAGAAGTAGATCCAGATTCTGGATTAGGTCTCTCTCTTCCCCCTGTGTTCCCCAACTTACTGCTTTCTTCCTCCTCCTCTGTGCCATCTTCTTTTATGCCTCCCATCTGTGTGTTTTTGTCTGATTTTTTTCTATTGGTAATTTGATTCTTGCATGTAGTGGTAGATAAACATGACCTACGCTTGACTCCAGATTCATTAATCCTGAATTAGACACACTAGAGGAAGGAGGGGACGTTTATTTCTGAGAGCCACAGCATGAAATCACAGTAACGTTCCCCAATTTATCCAGTTCACTTTATGTGAGCCAGGCCAAAATCAGACAGGATGCATCAAAGCCTCATTTAGCAATAGAAAGGAAAACTCCACCAAATGAGGACAGAGATGGAGAAAAAAAGAGAGGAAAGAGAAACTGAGAAGACAAACTGTTTAATTAATATATTTAATTGGATAATTTGATGAATATATTTAATAGAAAAATACTGTTTTTAAAACGAAAGCCCCAGGAGTAGTTACATTTTTATTAGGAAATTCAGAAAGAAGTTATTTCTTATGATAATATGGAATCTGATAATGAAGAGATAGAATAGTTTAGCTAATCCAATAATACAAAATACTTCAAGAAACATTTTTTAGAAAACTAAACTTTACTGCATAATATTCCATTGTACCATATATATTTTCACTCATAAGTGGACTCTGAACAATTATTATAATACTATAGGAAAGGGATTGGAAAACTGGAAATCCCTAGTGGGAAACTGTCAGGGGAGGG